>NW_025544723.1:40452-253839 GCF_011800055.1 Colletotrichum gloeosporioides
CTAACTACTAAAAGAGATATAAGCCTAAGTTTAACTTACTTAATTTTAATTAGATCTTAAAAGTATAAATTAAAATAAAAATAAAAAGAGAACTAAACTTTATAATATCTTCTAATAATTATCCTAGTTAATTAAGTTTATATAAAATATTAATATATTTTAGAACTAACTCTTATAAGAATCTATAAACTCTACTTATTTTAAAATATTAAGTTTAACTATAGAATATAGAACTTATATTATTTAATTAATATTAAGGAGTTAACTAAACTTAATTACTATAAATTTAATTTAAATTTAAAACTTTAAAATTAAGTTATTAGTTTTTTTAATCTAAATCTATATAATTTAAAAGTAATTAAACTATTAAACTATATAATTTAAGTTTATATTAAAGTTACTTTAAAGTTAATAAGGGTTCTATATTATAATTAATATATAACTAAAAGTTAGAAGTTAGAAGTATTTTAAGAAGTAAAATAGGATAATAAAGTTAATATAAAAAAGAAAGTATAAAGGAAATAACTAGAAATAAAACTAATAGTTATATAATTAATCTAATTACTATTTTAGGATAGAAATAACTTTATAAGGAGTATTAGTAGTATTAGTTAAAAGGGGGTTATAAGATAATAATTAACTAAGCTTAAGCCTAAGGCCTAAACCCTAGCCTAAATCCCACCTTTATATAAGGGATCAGCTACACTACTTTATAGCTAGGCGCGCCTAGCGCTTATAGCTAGATTAATTAAGCCACTTCACGCACCTTCTATAAGTCTTTCAAACCACCAAATAAGTTGCGCGCAACTATTTTAGAGACAAATCAGAAGTACCACGAAGCACTTCATCTTACTATAAGAGGTCAGCACTTTGGAACGATTCTCGTAGCTATGCGCAATCGGCCCTACCTTCTGCGTGATGAGACCAGTTGACTACCCGGAATGCGAGCCAAAGGCCCTGGCAGGCTCGCCCAAATTGAGACATGTGCCTTGCTTGAAGGTGTCGCTCCCTCCATCAGCTGCCCATGAGGTGATTCTCCGAGTCCCGCAGCTGTTTGACGGATAGAAATCGGCCACCTGGCGGCCGCCGCCGTACTTCTCGACACGGAATGAGTTCGTGTTGAGAACGTTGGTGTCTCTGCAGGTGTTGTCCCAGACGTTGACCCTCTTGCTCTCGCCTTTGCAGTCTTTTCCGTCGAAGATGGTGATGACGTACCCTTGGACAAAGGCGAGGCAGAGGAAGGTGGTGAGGGCCTTGGCGACGTACATGATTGCGGAATAGGTATGCGCGCTTGAATTTGGGATTTTGAGTAGAGTGGCAGAAGTTTTGAGTGAATAGGATATGAATTGAAAGGATTGTGAATTTGGTGGTGAGATGGAGAAGGAGCAGAAACTCTCGGGGGAAGCCAACCCTCTTTATAGTTTCATTAGTCGGTGGCAGGACTCTCCAAACGTCTCTCTTGCCTCACCGAGCTCAAATATTTCAATCGCGACTCGCGTGACCTACTTCCGCCTTGAGTATGTGGTACATGATGCGGCCAAGCGATCCTGTGGAGAGGAGATCTGTCAGATCTTGTGGTTTAGTGCGGCTGTGTGGTTAGACAATGTAAGAAAATAACTGCTTTTGGCAGTCTTGCGCTAGTATCTCACCTCTTGTTTCTCAAAAACATCAAGTCAGCCTTGCATCTTCACGAGACAATACAGCCGAGTATCTCAATAAGGTAGTTAATCGTCGGAATTCTTCCGAATTAATTAGCCCGAGAGACTCGGATGTGATGATTTGGAAAATGCGCCGCGATCTGCTGGTGAGGTTTCACCCGCCCGCCTCTTGTGTAAAGCAATAATCAACTTGCTAAATTTGCACAAAGCTTGCTGAGACTTGCAGGAAGGTCTTCCATCAGCCTTGCTCTTCTTATCCCCCTTGCGCGACGTTCTCTTTTGAGACGCCGACTGGTCAGGCTCACTGGGCGACTTGGGAGCCGGAGAATCAGCGGCTTTGGCGTCACGACATCTATAAGATTTTCTCCTATAAATCTCGATAACTTAGTTTATATATATTTCTGGATTGATCTCAGATAACCCCTTGAGCTGTGTCCCTAAGTCCGTAGCTATAAAAGCCCCTTTTCACGAATATCTTCTCGGCTTGTAGCCCAAGGTCAGAAGCGGAATGCGTCTTGTTGTATTGGAAATTAGAATTTGCGGTGATAACACTGGGAAAGAGCTCATATTCTTCTACTTGCCTCACGGCGTGCGTCTACGACATGACCGACCGATACCTTCGTGGCCGAATACTTGGCCCGGGAGGCCGGAAATCGGCGACAGGGGCCCGGCGAAATTTCCCTACTATGAGTCTCAATTTGAGCAACATTTGAATTCTCCGCGCCATCATGGTTTACACTCTACGTTGTCAATGACTCAGTGCCCTGAAGCATTTGCTCAGGCGTCGAACGCGACGAGGAGACAGGGTATTTGATTTATAGACAGACTTTCTCGGCCTGAAATCAACAGTAGCTCTTAATTGTGGGCAACTGCGAAGGGAGCTGCAGGTTTGAGGGGCTTGACATAAATTGGGGTAAAGGTGCTAACGTGGAATCCATCAAGGGCCAGATACGAACCAAGAACGATGTGAATAAGGGGAAGTGGTACCCAAAAAGCTAGATGTACTGAGGTCTCTCTAGGCGACTGCAACATGGCTAAGGATATACGAAGTATTGCTCTGCTGGGAAGCAATGCCTCCTCATCCTTCCTATCTGCTGTATATGAAGTATCCAGGCTAAATAATCTCAAGTCGATTTGCTAGATTGTTACAAACATCCAGGCAATGCTCCCCAGTGTTAACCTGGGGTAGTGATGTGACGCGTAGTTTATCCCGCAGAACTTGAGAGACGAGCTCGCTGAACTCAATTGTGTGGTTCATCAAACTCAACCCGTGGGTACCCTTATATCACAGCTGAAAGGTGCTGTGATGTTATAAAACCTTGGCTGCAGACGGAGGGTGTTCGGACAAGCGGATGCCTTCTCACTCAAGATGGTTAGAGAGATCTACCATCTTTTTGGGGAATGATGTTCATTGAAAACACCTTGCTAGGACGTCATGGTGTTATGAATCCATAACTTCAAGGTTGAAAAAAGCTCTGTTTGTCGTAATACTTAGAAACTGAGGCTGGACAACGGCGGTAGGGGTGTTAACGGCGTTCAATTGGAACACAAGTTGTCGTCGCACGAGTTTCGTAATGAGTAGACGGCTTGCGCTTGAATATGCTTGCAATCACAACCGGAAAGATCGATTATCTGTCTCGCACCATACATAGCCGCCTCTAAGGTACAGGTTTTATAACTGCCGCATGAATGCAAATCTCACGCGATCAAGCTTGCAGCTAGCTGCTTTAGACCCGCCCTCGTTGTTTGAGATAACCTCGGTCCTTCAGTAAAAGAATTTCGAGCGAGTGAGAATTATTACGACGACACTGGCGCTTGACTATTATCTCTACATACCCGAGAATCTGGGAGCAGAAGAGGTCTGGAATGTGTAGGGGCCTTCAACTGGTGACCTTTCCCGAGTGAGTCGATACGGCTGCTGCAGGAACGCAGCCTAACTCAAAAGGGCACATCTGTAGACGCCCGATTGTGCCGCTTAATCCGAGAGCTTGTGTTGGTTGTTGATAGTTGGCTCCGAGCTGAATCGACCTTCCCTTTTTGTAGCTTATGCCAGGGTTTACCGATGGGGCCGAAGCCTATAATGACTGTTGGAGTGTTGGTCGACGATAAAGAGGCCCCTGGGTCCTCGTATTTGGTGACTTTCTGGATTTGTCACGTCATGGTCAGCTTTCTGCATCTGGGATGGGATTAGCATCATGGGGCACCTTCCTTCTGAAGGACCAACCATGACAACGGCCGACCGAAACACGTTTCGTTCCTCGACTTTCGTGAACATTTAAAGGCGGTCCCGGATCTAACGGATCGGAAGAAAGATAAGAGAAGAAAGCATCTTGTGAACAGAGCTCAACTCTCATCCTCGGGACTTCGGGAGAGCCCTTATCCTTCACTGCAATGATCTTTGGGCCATTCATCGCCATGCTCATAAACCCGTTCAGACCTCGCGAAGGCCCGCCAACCTTCCAAGAGGAGTATCGCAGCGGCGACTACAAACCAACCTTTGTCGACGCCTGGCACGGTCCGCAGATCGTAGCGCCCGACACCCCCTACGTCGCGGCCGCCAGCAAAAACACTCTATACTTCATCGACACCCGCTTCAACCCCGATACTGCGAGGCATATCAAGGCGCAGATCGAGTGGGCGTCGGTTGCAGTCGGCCCGAGCCACGTCATCAACATTGACGAACTCGCGGCCACGGCAGAAGTGAAAGAAAATGTTACCGGCGAGACACAGTTCGTGTTCGACCCGGCGTACGCCAGGGTGCTGTTCGCGAGGGGGATTAACAGGCGGAACCCGGCGCTGAGACTGCCGGAGCATGAGCGGGCTGGCGAGTGGTTGGTGAGCTACGAGTGTAATTGCACTAGCTTGGCGGCGGGAGATTCATGATGGGAATTTTCCTCCGGCGCCGGGCTTACGAGCACCGTGGGCCCTCTCCGGCGGCGGGTGATTGTCGGTAGTCACACGATGCGACTGCGCCGTGCAACCAAGGAAACCTGTGACCTCGTATTTCCCGGAAGCCCGGAACGCAATTTCGCCGAGAAGAGTTCGTGATAGAGTTTAGTTGATCCATGGAGTTGGAGCAGCTGCTCCAGGGCTCCCTCAGAGTTTCCCGCCGCATGCCGCCCATTGGCATGTCAGCTTTAGCGCATATGTGTTTATGCCGTACATAGTTTGGCCCCCCGACTCAAGGATATGCCGGAAGGGCGCGTTGAAACGGAAAGTTGGGATGGGATGTTCTTTTCAATACCAGGCCTGGCGGAGGCCTCAACTAGGCTCACCACGCTGTCCTTGCAGTCCCAAGGTGCGCGCATTACTCGGGACAGGTGAGATGAGAAGGGCATCATAGGCTGGCGGCGTGTCTCTGAGTTGGGAGCTGACCACATTGCCAAGCATTTGGAGGTGGAAAAAGGTTGGTCTGAAGAGGTGAAAAGATGAGAAGCAGGAAAAGGGTTCATGTGTGGAAGGAGGCATAGTAAGCGGAAAGCACATTTTTTCTTCTAGCGTCAAACCGTCCCATGCGTGGCTGCGAACAGGTGATATGGGGCGTGTTCGAGATCCCGAATCGAGGGAAGTGCGTGACATCGAGGTGAACAAGGTTGCGACTTCCAAGGAATTGTTCACGGTACGACACCAAATAGGGCGGAAATGGGACCGCAATCTTCGATTTTCTTCAGTCTCTTAAGGCCCAATCCACGCCTGTTCATGCCAGTGGGAGTTCGAGGCGGCTCTTCGCAAGGTGGGTTGGAGAACGGGGCTAAAGCGGGCGTGGTCCCGGTTATGAAACGGAGGCCCGAGCCTCAACTCACTGCGTGGTAGTTAAGAGTGTATGTTTGCTTAGTTATGCAGTAGATACGGTATGGGCGTAACAGGTCTTCTCCAAGGTGAGGCATTCGGTGTGCACAATTGGAGACGGCGGTTGACTGAGGCTGCATCTGCGTTGGGCGGTCACAGGCACGGAGCGCCGGCGGTGCGTTGCGTCATTTCGCGGGGATGTTCCCTGGACGGTGAGTGGCTGCGGAGCAATGCTGGTGGATCCACTCTGGGATACGGGCTGAGGTGGGGACATCGATACGTTCCTCGGATGGTGTGGCGCAGGTGAGCAGGCAGCTGCGTCTCAGCCACACCTGTATTGTCCAACGGCCGGGCGGTTACATGTTCCACGGCCACTTTGCTTCCCTGCTGTTTCTGTCTTTGCTTCTTTCACCGTCGGCCAAGTGTCTTCCAACAGCCTTACCGAACGTTTGATGTTTACTGAATCCTGATTCACCCTCGGTTTGGTGATTGGACGGAGGGAGTTCGGCGGCGTCGGCGACATGGCCACTCAACACCCGCCATCGCAAACCGCAACCGCCAATGCATCTGCAGTGAATACACGTAAGGCGATGTGAGGTGAGAGCAGCTAGAGTGGACGCGCAAGCTTGCTTTCTTCCAGCAGCCGACTCTTCCATCTCATCCGTGCCTTATCTCATGTACCTGCTTTGGCAGCTACTGCAGAGCAAAGACTGTTTTCCGGACGTCGTCCAGTAAGCCAAGCCATCGTCGTCACTCAGCAAATGCGACCGAACCTCCGGGGTTCCTGCCATTGCGAAGCTTGCCGTCAGCCATGTTCATACTTTTTTTGCGTGTGCTTCATTTCAAGCACCAAGTGCTAACCAACGCCTGTCGTCGGACAGCGCATGGCAAATGGGACATGGCATTGAGCAAATGGAGTCTTTTGCCCGTGCAACCCATCTTCTTCGCAAGCCAGGTCTCATATGATTCCTGCATTGCCCCGTATGCTGTTGCCTGGCGATACTGAACCCGACTCAGGTCACCAGGGATCTTCCCACGTTGTCGTTCGGCCAGTGAGTGAGTGGTTGGCTGGGGCTGGCTAGCACCTAGTTGGCTGCTGGCTGGTGCTCGCCCCCGAGGCAGACAGACATGGTGGTGACATGGAGCTCTCCCAGTCGTCGGCGGCATGAGAGACGCAGACACAGAGACAGAGCACCTAGCCGCTGCTGCGGTTCCCTGTCCGCGTAAGTCGTCGTGCTTGTGCCGCCCGGGCAGAGGTCCCACTTGCATCTGCGGCAGTGACCCAAAAGTAGCACTGGGAGGATACCCGTGGAGGGGATCGCCCGCTCTGAGCCGCCGAGCGAGCGCGAGTTGCTGCCGTTGCAAGTGAGAGAATGAATGCTAGAGATACGAATACCAAGTAAGAGAAGTACGGGTACTGGGTAAGAAAGAGAACCTAATACTGAGTTGGGCTACGTACCGTCGCAACTTCCTCGCTGGTGGTGGGGGAGGCGCACCGCCACTTTCCAGGTTCGGGCAAGTTCAGCGTTCATCAGCGACCACCGTCAGCGGCAACAGCACCTGAGGTGGCATCCACTGGACTGGCGGGCAGAACAGAGTGGACCTGGACCTACCCAGGTACCTAGAGCATGGAAGGTACCCCCCCAAACCTGGAAACGCGCAGCACAGCTGAGGTGGTCTTGGCAAGCTTGCTGTGCTGTGCTTCTCAGACCTCTCTCTCGCTCTCTCTTTCTGTCTGACCCGGCTGCTTCTCGTTCTTTCCCAAAACCAAAACTGTGCCAATCTCTTACAGCCAACCTCCTAACAACTTCGCTTCATCCTTTATTTCGGCCTGTCACTCTTGCAGCCAAGAATCGCTGCGGCCCCGGGATCCCCGTTTGCGATCGTTTCCTGGCTCATCCTTCCGGGTCTTTCTTTTTCATTCCCTGCCTGCAATAATTCAGAGGTCGTATTAACAGCCCACCCACCGAATGACGACACCCGCTGGAGCTTCGCTTCGCTTCACCACCACCGCCGTCCCTGCTCCCAACCTCCAGCCGTTTGCCGCCGAACATCCTTCCCGCCGCTTGCTGCAGCTCCCATAGCTGTCTGCCACAGCAGCTTCTTGACGTCGCCGACACCCCGATTGCTTTCCTCTGCTCACGACCGAGTCCTTCGAATTGCATCCTCTCCAAACGATACCTTGAACACCCCGCCCGCCTCCAGTCCGAGAACTCGGGACCCTCGTCGACATGGTCACCCGCAAGCCCGCTCCCGACGACACCTCCGTTGACACGAACGCCGCGCCCCGGCTGCAAGACATGCGAAAGGAGCTCTGGAGCGCTACTACCGACTCGCCTTCGGACGTCGGAAGTGTGTGGGATGACGCTTCGCAACAGAAGGGCGCTGCGGCACTGAACCAACAACCCGCCCATCACGACATCCCGGACTCTTTGAAGCCGGGCGCTGGCGCTGCGATGAACGGCGCAGAGACGACCAATGGCGTCTGGGACGATGTTAACGGCGGCAGACCCCAGACAGCCGACAAGTCGAAGGATGCTGTTGATGTTCCCTTGGCGCTTCGTCCCGGTCCCCCGCAAGGTCCGCCATCACGGTCCGATACGAACCCGTTCAAGAAGAAGGACGTCCGCGCCGGCTCCGAAGAGACAACACCGCCGATGCCTCCAGCCCAGCCCTTGTCCCAGGTGAGCACCGGGGAAATTAGTAATAACCCGTGGCAGCCAGCGCTCGACCAGCATGCCCTCCAACGCGAGCAAAAGGCCGTCGCTTCGACCGTGCAACAGCCCCTCAGAGCTCAACCCAGCTCCGACGCCGAGCAAGATGCGTGGTCCGTATCTCAGGACTCACGACTCCCGCCGATATCTACTTCGCCAGCGCTAATGTCCCTGCCTTCGGAACCCACATCGCCGGCCTGGGACGATCTCCCCGAGAACCAGGCCAAACTGCCAGCGCAACCCCCGCCAGCGCCGAAAGAGGTCCTGAACGAGGTCACCGACGAGCAGCACGCCTGGGATGACCTTGGTGCGCAGAACAAGGGCAAGGGGAAGGCTGCTGCTCCCGTCGCAGCTGCGGCGATTGTCGAAGATGGTCCAATCGACGACTGGAACCTCGTTGACGCGCCCGCACCGGCGCCGGCTCCTCCTTCGAAACCTGTCGAGGCGGCCACACCTAAACCGCAATCAAACGAAAATTTAATTGACACTGATGAGCCGGAACCTGCAGAAAAGGCCCCTCCTGCACTACCCCCAAGGAATGACGAGGAGCACCCACCACGCCAGCCACCTCGCCCAGTCGATGGCAAATCTGAAACGTATCAGATCAAGAACATCAACTGGTTCGATCACAGTGCCGAGAAGAACCCGCGAACGTCTCCAATCCTGGTCCAGAATGCCAATGGCCCTTGTCCGCTCGTAGCTCTGGTGAACGCGCTGACCCTCACCACCCCGGCGTCAGTATCAGACACCGCGCTTGTGCAGGTACTCCGCTCGCGTGAACAGATTAGCCTGGGCTACCTGCTTGACGCGGTATTCGACGAGCTCATGTCGGAGAGAAGAACCCATGAAGACACCTCCCTTCCCGATGTCTCCGAGTTGTACGGCTTTCTCAAGGGGTTGCACACCGGAATGAATGTGAATCCTCGCTTCATACCCACTCCTGACATCGTCAAGGCTTTCAAGCGCACTTCTCTTACCCACCTCCACCCAACTGAGCGCGACGACCTGATCCCTGGCACGTTTGAGGACACCACCGAGATGGCGCTTTACGCTGCATTCGCCATCCCATTAATCCACGGCTGGCTACCGCCCAAGTCTGATCCAGCGTATGGCGCATTTGAGCGCCAGGCTGCCTCGTTTGAAGACGTTCAAACGCTGCTATTCCTTGACGAAGAGCTGCAAGAGAAGCTTGGCTCGTTGACAGAAGAGGAAGAGCAAGTGTACTCGGATATACAGTACATCAAGGCGTTCCTGGAGTCGTCTGCTACCCAGCTTACGCCCTGTGGCTTAGACGTAATTACAAAGGCCATGAAGCCTGGATCTGTGGCCATTCTGTTCCGAAACGACCACTTTTCCACACTGTATCGGCACCCTTCGACCCAGCAACTTCTGGTCCTCGTCACAGATGCGGGCTATGTCTCGCACGATGAGATCGTTTGGGAGTCCCTTGCAGATGTGAACGGCGAGCGTACCGAATACTACTCTGGGGATTTCCGCATCGTTGGTGGCCAGCAGGCTCAGAGCACCTCTCGTGGACCGCAGACCGGGGGACAACGCAGCCAGGGACGGCCAACCATCAACACCAACCACAGCAACGCAGGCGATTGGAATACGGTACAAGGCCGCGGCCGACGGAAGAATCTTGATGCGCCAGCAGCTGACGAAACCCCTTTGTCGCCGAACCATGAACAGGAGGATCGGGATCTTGCACTCGCGCTTCAACTTCAAGAGGAGGAAGAGCAGCGGCATCGGGCGGAGCAAGCGGCCCGTCGAAGAGAGAGTCAGCTTAGCGAGCAATTTATCGAACAGCAAGCTCGTGTCCAGCAAGGCCCCACAACGAGGCGCGCGGCCACCAGGGCGGCTGTACGCGGAGGAGTGAATCGAAGCACGAGCAACGTGGCATCGTCGCAGGGTAGCCGACGCAATTCCAACGGCAACACCTCAACACCGCCGACTTCGGGTCGTCAGCCAGGCCAACCACCGCAAATGATCCGACCACTCGTTCCGCCAACAGTCCCTGTCCGTCGACAGGGGGTGAACCGACCGGCCGACGAGGGACTGGAGGACGCGCCGCCCACGTATGAGCAGGCACAGGCGGCTGCCAAGTATGAGCCGCCACCTGGCCACCCGCACCACCACGCCAGCAGCCCGGTGGCCGGACGACAAGGAAGTGGTGCTGGTCCGTCGTTCCCGGCCGGTCGGCCGGTTATGGGCGGTGGACGAGGCCGGGTGATGGGCCCTGGAGGCGTGGTGGGAAGTTCTTCGGGCGGAAGGGAACGGGACTGCATCGTTATGTGAAGGAAAAGCGCCACAGGCACTCATGAATGGAGGCGTTTTGGTGTCATTCATATTTGTGTGGGCATTGGCACCCCGCGACTCTCACGCGAGGCTGCATGCCCCTCTTTGTACAAACACAATTTTCTCAGCGGGCGGCGTTGGATTCCATGAATTAGGAACTACAGTCATGAATTGAAGAGGTTATGAATAGCATGCGCGGATTTGCTCTGCCCCCCCCCCCCCAACGTGGTGACGGGATCGTCCTGCGGGATTGATGCAGGGGGGAGCTTTGCGGAAAGCTGCCGATTTGAGGGGCATGCCAGCAGGACCCCACCTTCTCCGAGTCGGGATAGGAAGGCGGTCGGGGATATGCAGGGGTCGAGAGCGTAATGTTTGTTGCATCGTCCCATGTTTTTGCCGGAGCTCCTGTTCGATTCCCACCGCGTCATTGACTCCGCGGCGGGGAAGCGCAACACCGGGGATCCAAACCGACCTCAATTCCGCCCTTCAAGGCCCTTTTCCCTTCGCATTTCGACACGCGACAGAGACATAATATTAGTATCGCTCAATTGGCGCAAACCGCAAGCAGCAGCCATGGCCATCGTGGAAGGATGGCTTCCCCCCACGCGGGAGAACTGGCAGCTTCTCTCGACGGTGTGGCAGATTTCCTACCCGATCGTAGGTTTTCCCTTTCCTCCGTTTTACACTCTGGGTCTATCCAAAGTGGAACGCCGGGCTCCTGTTGAAAGAGGGGACACAATGGGCTAACGAAAGGTCGGCGACCTGCAGATCGGCTCGATGCAGTACCTCATCTCGTGGTACGGCATGGGCAAGACGTCCGTCGTCAGCAGGCTCAACATCCCCGGGCGCGTCGCGTGGTTCCTGATGGAGGCGCCGGGGTTCACGACGTTGCTGTACATCATGTTCACGCTGCCGGGGAAGATGGGCGTTGAGGATTTGCCGTGGCAGAACAAGGTCCTCGCTGGGCTGTTTGTAGGTTTTCTCTCTCTCTTCCTTCCTCCCTCTCACCCGCGCTTGACTGACGATGTGTGTGAAACAGGTGATACACTACTGCTACCGCGCCGTGCTCTACCCCCTCATCCAACCCTCCATGTCGCCCATCCACCCGGCCGTCGCCTTCTCCGCGCTGGGCTTCCAGCTGTGCAACGCGACCTGCATCGGCGGCTGGCTCGCCGCCTACGGGCCCACGACGCCCGCGGCGTGGGACCGGCAGCTCGGCGCGTTCGGGGTCGCGCAGTTCGTGGCCGGGATCGGGCTGTTCTACGTCGGGCTCGTGGGGAACTACTTCCACGACGAGGAGCTGCGGGAGATCCGCCGCGCGGAGATGCGGCGGCAGGAGCGCATCGTCAAGGAGCAGAAGGCGAAGGGGGTGGAGGGGAAGGTGAGCGTGGACAAGCACTACCGGCTGCCGGACGCGCTGCTGTTCCGGTACGTGCTGTTCCCGCATTACTTCCTCGAGTGGGTGGAGTGGTTTGGGTGGTGGATGGCGAGCGGGTGGGGGATGCCCGGGCGGGCGTTTTTTGTGAACGAGGTGACGGCGATGTTGCCGCGGGCGAGGAGCGGGAGGGGCTGGTATGTGGAGAGGTTTGGGGAGGAGAAGGTCGGGAAGAGGTGGGTTATTGTGCCTGGTGTTTATTGAAGAAGAAGGGTTGGAATGAACATTCAGCTTGTGTTGCCCTTTAGTTCATGCCAACAGAGGATGGACGTCGGCATCGCTAGTCTGTTTCACTAGTTACAATATCACATAGAAAACCAACACCTTATCTCATGCTTTGACTGCAACGGCCACGAGGCGATATACTCTTGCCCAGTTATGCGGCAGGTACCTGTTCCTTCAACGGCTTGCGTCCATACGCGCACCAGCTGTAATAAGAGGAATCCCGTTAGCAAAAACCTGAGGATCCGCAAACGCAACAAACCCAAGAAAATCGGACGGCCAAAAAGAAATGCCACAGACACACTTACACGTTCCAGTAGGCGTGGATGCTCCTGTCCTTGAGCTCGTTCCTGACCTCGGCGCAGAACACCAGCACCTCCTCGCGGGTCCAGCCCAGCACGCGCGTGAAGAGCGCGAGCGCGGAGCTCTCAACGGCCTCGAGGCTGTCGAACTGCGACCAGCGGCCCAGCAGGCGCAGCGCGTCGTTGCGGGGCCAGTCGTTGACGGGCCACACGCGGTACTCCTCGACGACGTCGACGAAGCCGGTGTCCTGCAGCATGCGCTTGAAGTGCGCGGGCACCGTGACGGGGCGGCCCATCTTGGCGGTGCCCTCCATGATGAGCGAGGACCAGCGCTCGAGCGCGGAGCCGGGGCGCAGGGTGCCGTCCTGGCAGGCGAGGGGGAAGGAGTTGTCCTGGAGCTCGATGTAGCCGCCGGGCTCGAGGTTTCTGGGCCTTTGTTTTAGCATTGGGGGAAGACGGACCCTTACAACCTCTTCCCGAGGAGGGGAGAAGGAGAAACTCACTCGTAGGCTTGGGCCAGCATCCTCTCCCAGCTTGCGAAGCAGGCGTTCATGTGGCGGACGAAGATGAAGTCGAAGGGGGTCGACCATGTCCAGTCCTTGTCCACGTCGTCGATTTCGAATTTGCAATTCGGAGGAACGCTACTCACGTAAGTGAATTAGTTAGCTCGGCATTTCCACTCAAGAGTGTGATAGGACCACCCGGGAAAGGCTCGTACAATTCAGGCTGGATGGGGCTCAGGTCAACTCCTATGACCTGTTTTGAAGGAGTTAACAGTTGGTCTAAGGGTCACCAAGAATCTAGGCGGGTCAAACCGTGGCCTCGGGATGATCCTCCGCTACACCTTTGATTAGTCGTCTGCTTCGTTCGAGCTCTCTCATCGGGTAGACTCACCGTACTCAATGGACCAAATGCCAGTGCCGGTCCCCACGTCCAGAACGCGGTTGGCGCCGTTTCTCTTGGGTGATCTGCACAGGTCGCCGTCCCAGGTGACCCTCCAGAGATGGTGGTTGATATCTAGAATTGTGCCAGTCAGCTCGCGAACCTATGAAAGAGAGGTTTCAGCTATGTTATTTACCTAGACGTTCTTGTTCTTGCTGTTAATGGCAAAGTCAGTTGGCAGCACTCACAAGCCGCGGCTGGAAGACCGAACCTCGTCGTTTGGTAATATGTAAGCTAGAAGAGGGTGCTTGGGGTCAGTTTCCAAGGCAATAAAAGCTAGCCCTCGAGATCACACTTACTTCCCTCGCTCATTCCATGGTACCGGCGCCCGTTCTCTCTCCGATGCTCGAGGATGCTGGATCTCAAGGACGCGAGAGAGGAGCCGCTCTGGAAAGGTTCGAGGCCTGTTAGTCAAACGGCGAACGTGACGGGTTCCGCGAGCGGTGACTTACACTGCCATTTGCGGAGCCGGTCTCGGAAATGCCCTCATCGACATCCTCCTGTCCATGACGACTTGTCAGCTATCACAAAAGCACACATATGCACACAGCCCGCGAGAAGGATAACCCACAGGCTCCAATGGCGTCAAGTCCGGAAGGTTAGCAGCAGCAGCCATCTTGGTCTGTCTTTCTCTTCTCACTTGTACAAATCGCGAAAATCCAAGAAAAGCTGCCTCAGTCGCAAAGAGCTTTTCAAAAAGACCGTTGGAGGGAGGAGAGGGTTTGACGGGTTTGAGGCGGGGTGTCCTTATGTTCCGGCGGAAGAGTCGTCCCCTTGCAACAACCCTCCATCATCGAGCCCGCCCCGCTCGTCTACAGGGGCGCGATGGTGATTGTGGTTGGACTGCGCCGCATGCACCCTGCACACGGGGAGTCCACTGGAACGGGCTCTAAGCATCTTCAACCGGGCCGGGAGGGAAGGGGGGCCGAATGGCGCACGCAATTGGGCCCTTATCTAAGCGCCGTGGGATTAGAGGTGAACAAGCGGCCGAGACGGGGATAGCTCGATGGGGGCTCGTTGTCACCTCGTGTTGGTTCATCCGGTGGCCCCGAGACTCTCGGTTCCCCGGGTGGAGTACGTATGCCATCGGCCCCACTCTGTCGGCCCGCCGGGCTCGATCCAATGTCAACGGGCCTCTTCAACTCCTGCAAAAGCTTCTTTAAACCCGTCTTGCTGAGAGCTTTGTATTGTTAAGCGGCGGATTTCCTGCTACTAGCGTTGCGTTCAACATGTCAAGAAAGTAGATGTAGGATCAGACGTCAATCAACACTGGCTACTACTGGCCAATCTAATACCCTACTCGCTGTGGCCAGCGTCTTCATAGCGCTGCATGTGCGCAGCGCTGTCTGACGAGATTCTGCGGTTTTATCTGAAAGGGTGATTTTCTGGCTGTGAAGTTGGCCTCAAAGTCTTGGCGCCTCAGCATCTTACTAGATAGTCCTTCAAAGTCGGTACTTGAAAGCGCAGCAGATGTTTTTTGATAAAATTGACGTTCATTTCAGGCCCAAGTAAAGATATGTCCCAAAGTCAACGACAGTTCGGGTATCGCTGGCAAAGACATGGGAGCAAGCTGTTAGCATATCGGGCAAGAAGTCTTCGCTGGTCTGTCGCATGGGAGGAAGTAGATGTCAGTTGTCGGCTGGCGTCCGGTGGAAGGAGTACGCGAATTCGTGTGTTGGCTCGGAAGTCCTCAGTTGCCTCGACCTTGGCGGCGCAACTACCATCAGTACCCGTATTCAAGCATTGCGCAGTATCGCCATGTGATGGACTCTGTTTTGACAGCTAAGGCACATATCATTAGCGGCTCGAACATCGATGTTGGAATCAACTTAGTAGGTTCTGCGCGGCGGTTTGTCGATTTTTCAGGTTAATTGTCTGGCCTTAAGCATCCCAGAAATATATTATGAGTTTTGCTATTTGGGCGGATGTTTCTAGCTATCCGGGCGGGTAGCAAGTATCGGCGATGATAGGGAATAATCACGAAGACGATAGTAATAACAAGGACGACAGGGACGACAGGGATGACAGGGATGACAGGGATAGTAAAGACGATACTTACAATAAAGACGATAGAGATAACAGAGATCATAGTTCATTAACAGATAAAACCTATTAGACTTAATACTATAGTTATCCGCCCGGTTAGCTGGAAGTATCCGCCCGGATAGCAAGACTCTATATTATAACAGCAAATGCAATCAATTGAATGACCGCTGCATGCTCAGCTTGAACCGGGCCACTTAAGTGGGCGACCGCAACTTGAGGCGCTGGTTGCTCGTTGTGGTCGGGGGACAATCCGTTTGTTGGATCTCCACGATGTTTTCTTTTTCCTCATGTCGGCACCACCGCTTTGATTCGGCCACGCGCAGCATTGTGGGGATTTCATCAAAAAGACACCGACGCGACGTCTCAAAATGGCCACGGACATGGCTGGGTCTGGCAGATGGCCAAGATCTCAGGGCTGCCTGCCGGCGGGGAAAGCTGCACACAATTTGTTTTCTTACTTTTCTCGTCCCGACAAGTTCAAGTGTGCTTACTTTTCGAGTCTCAGCTCTTCGTGAACGACAAGAACCCCACCCACACATGTCAGTTGTCACTTTTCAATTTAGTAGTTCATCTGAGGTTAGCTGACATTTTGTTTTTCGCTACCAACAGTTTGCTTCTTTCCATCAGATTCGTTGCCCCTCACATCCCCAAGCGGGGACGATGTACAGATGGTGCTGCGAGATGAGCCACTCATGTTGGGCGCAAACGCTCTCATTCATGTTCAGAACTGGAATGCAGCTACGGATTCACCTGCAAGTGCCGTTTGCTTGTCAATATCCTGTCAGCGCGGAAATTCCCCCGGTCTCACACCGTCACAAATGCTTGTTGTGGACCTGCGCATTCCACTCGATTGCCGAGACACCCCTCCCAACATCGGCTTTCCCCATGGATAAATCAAACACGATCCCGGCCGAGACCTTCACATCCTCTCCCGAGTCCCCATTCCTACACCTCTCATTGTTGTTGTAGTTTCCGCGGGCCTGGGTCGTCGCCAACGACGAGCAGATGGCTTCCTCCGACCCCGAGTACATGGCCGATCCGCCAGACGGTCAAGGTCGATTCGATGCCGGGACCATTACGACGGGCGCGTTGGTCCTGGGCGGCATTCTGACGTCGATCTCCGTCATATTCGTCGGGCTGCGGATATTTACGAGGCTATCACTGGTCAAGAGATCGCTCGGCGCCGACGATTGTGAGTCTTGGGGTCGGTGACTGACGGACTTCTTTGCCAAGGCTAACACTTGGCGACCAGACTTCATTGCCGTCTCACTTTCGCTAGCTATTGTATTCTACGGCTTGTCGATTGAATGTGGGCCACCCGATAGCGATTTTGCTGTGCGTCGAGATCTGACTTTTTAGTATGCGAATTGGGCGTCGGTGTTCACCTCTGGCAGGTTAGGCAGGCGGATTACTCGCCTTGGTTTCTACTTGTGAGTTGGCATTACCAGTCAAACTCGAACAGGGGTATTTGTCGACTGACCTTTGGCCATGCAGTACAGCTTGATAGCGATAGCTGTCTACTCGCTCAGCGTCACAACAGCCAAGATGTCGCTCCTCGTTCTCTACCTTCGTCTCTCACCAGACCGTGTATTCAGAATAGTGGTGATAACCTTCATCGCTTTCACCACCGCATACGCCATATCTTACCTACTTTTGATATTGCTCAGTTGCAGACCGATCCAGGCATCTTGGGATCTCTCTGCCAGACAAGGCGCAATGTGCATCAGCAAAGACACGCTGTATCTGGTCCTCGCCGCGACCAACATCATCATGGACATTGTCTGCCTCATTCTTCCCCTCAAGATCATCATCCCTCTCCAGATGCCAAAGCGCCAAAAGTGGTCCCTCATCGCGTTGTTCGCAACCGGCGGCTTGTAAGTCACCGCAGCCCTCTGACGCGACCGCTCTAACCCGCCCCCAGCGTCTGCCTCTGCGCCATCCGACGCACAATCCTCCTCCCGCCCTTATTCCAAAGCAAGGACTTCACCCGAGACGTCGAGAAGCAGCTCAACTGGGCCTCCGTCGAGGTCAACGCCGGCATCATCTGCGCGTCCGTCCCCGCGCTGAAGCCCTTCTTCATGCGGTACTTGCCCATGTTCGTGCACTCGCACATCACCGGCTCGAGCAAGAAGTCGAACGCCAACTACCAGAACTACCAGACGTCGATGCCCTACTCGACGACGGTGGAGAACAACAGGAAGCGGCGGAACGTACAGTCGGAGGCGTATGAGCTGCACTCGCACGACGACCTGTCGCTGTCGTCGCACGAGATGCCGAAGGCCGGGTCGGATGAGGATGTTACGAAGCTTTGGTCTGGGAGTGCGTTCCGGAATGACCGTACGAGCCAGTTGTTGACTACCATTGAGTCCAAGACGATGGATATGGACGCGAATAGCGTCGATAGTGCGGGGGAGATTGTGCCGGCTGATGGAAGCAGCGCAGGGCAAGGGTCACAAGGGCCTAGGAGGATGGCGAGCTTTCATGGCATCACGGTCACGACGGAACTTGAAACCAAGGTTGACTATGAGAAGACTTAATCTAATATGGGGGAGTCAAGAAGGACTTCTAGTGCGGCTTCAGCATTCAGGACATGTTTCTGCGTTTAGCGTATAGATTTCTCTTTTGTCTATGTCCCTTTTCAACATTGTAGAGCGATCCCTTGATTGTATTTGTATAGGTTCCCGCAATACCTAAAGCCTCTTCTTATTCGTCCTTCAAGTCTAGGACGTCTCTCAAATCCTTGATTTCTGTGTCTGGTCGCGTCGCAACAGGCTTCGACTTCCTAGTTCCATACTTCCACTCTTTTCTCAAGCCTCTCGGTTTCCCCTCCAACGCGTCGGCAATATAGTCGCCAATGATCGGGAACATCTTAAAGGCGTGGCCCGAGTCGCCAGTCCCTAGAAGAAGGGAAGGATACTTGGGGTGATTGTCGATCAGCCAGTGGGCGTCCGGCGAGTCGGTGCACCAACACACTCTCGCACCGAGAAGCGGCCGCCCCGAGAACTGAGGCATCACCACGTCGATGAAGCGATTGATGGCTTTGGCAGCTTCATCGGGAATGCCGTCTTCAGGGTGCGTGCTCGCGTATCGGGGGATGGAGTAGTGTTCGACGTTGCCAGACGGATCCGTGTACGTGCCGAGGCGGTATTGGTAACCTGGGTTATTGTCGCATATCTTCATCCATCCTGTGGCCATGTCAGATGCGAGTCATTCTCTTCAAGGTGGCAGAACTCACTAGTCTCAGGATCGGGTTCAAAGGTAAAGCCCAACTCGAAGTTGTCAACGACCGGAATGCCCCTCCACTGGGAAACCTCTTCTTCAGTGAGCTCAACGTGGCCCAGAGTCCAACACTTAGTCCACAGCTCCTGCGACAACTCGGGCAGGACTTCCGGAGACGCAGCGCCAGTGCACAAGACGTATTGATCTCCGCGAACAATGTCGCCCGACGCAACCTTGATGCCGTCCAGTTTACCAGATCCATCGAGGTGAAGCCCAGTCATCGTGCCTTGAGCACCCGAGATGAAATTAACCCCAAGGTCCAAGGCTTCTTTTCCCCACTTCTCAAGGGACTTTCTCGAGTGCGCCCATCCTCCCTGGCTGTTCCACAGGCCCTTCCAGTCCTCGATGCCGTGTGCGTTCGCAAGTTGAGGCACAAGCTTGATGATTTGGTCTTTGCTTTCGACAAATTCAAGGCTGCCAGATTGGCCGGCTCTTTTCAAGTTCTCATATGACTCCTTGAGGTGCTTTTCAGCTTGGGGATCTCCTGTAGTTGTGATGAGCCGGCCCTAAAAGTCAAACTTAGAAAAACTGCATCATGTCTAGCGATAGTCTCAAGATGCCCTACAGTCTCGTGGAAAACCCCCTCCCACTCCGGTTGTCTCCAAGCATTTAGGGCCTCAAGCGCCAGCTCTGTATAAAGAGGCTCGTCATACTCTGTTCGAATAATTTTATTCAAATCATAGGCTGCAGAGTCCAGACTTGGGACGGGGTGGCGATCGATGCATCGGATGTTGGTGTAACCGCGCTTTGCGAGATGGTATGCTGTGCTGATGCCGAATGTGCCTCTGGGTTGCTATTGTTAGTTCCTCTCATAGCCGAATCATGAAGGCCACAGCTTACGCGCCAATGATGACGATGCTCGAGTCTTTCGTCAGAGGGCTTTCCGCCATGGCTTACGAATGATTACGATTACGTTGAGGCAAAGAAAACAAAACGAGACTGTGAAGACGCAATTGCAACAATGTCCAAGTCACTCGCACATCGACTTGCGTACCAAGAAAGATGTAGGCCCAGATATGATAGGAACTTGCATATTCCAACGCTGTCAAGGTCAAGTTATGTTGAAAAATCATAATGTGATTGGTTCAAATCCTTTCCCCTCACGCACAGTCACCAAAGGCTCACGCTATCGAGTAATTGGAGCGTCTAGCGACCGACCACGCGTCTAAACAGCTGATCTTCGGGGGGGCAATGCCGGCTTGGACCTTCCCCTTCGACTCCTCTTCTCCTCACCGTCACCGGCTTCGGAGATAAACCCCGGGGGACCCTGACCCGCGAACAAGCTTCCCAGGCCCGCATTACTCGCGATTCCCACTGCAATTGGACCCTGAAGACGTGCTGCCCGATCCACTACGGGACGCTGGGCAGATAGCTTGGACCTTCCCCTGGCCACCATCACATGGGCGGTTCCAGTGTGTGTATCATGGAGAAACGAGTGGGAAAAAAGGTTATCTGGACTGCGGGGTCTACCTTAGGTGGTGTTCGCGGTTATGGAGCGATGATAAACGGATGATATTGCAGATCGGTAGTTTCTGGGGAAGGTCGTTCACGAAGGATACCACACTGTTTAGGCGTCTTGTACGAGCACCTCGGCAGATGACCAACTCTACGCGGTAGGGGTCTCAACATAAAGCCGCCGTTCTGTCATCTCGACTTTTTGTTCACGGAAGCCTCTTGTTACGCCTAACTATCTTGCGTCAGTCACTCTTTTCTCGCCATGTCCGCCGCGCCGCCAGACAAGTCCGGCGAGAAGCTGGCCGAGGCGCGCCCAACGCCCTCGCTCCAGCAAGCGCAAGCACCGCAAGACATCGACGTCGAAGACCCCGACAAGTCCATGACCTACGCCATCGGCGAGATCGAGGAGCACTTCGACATCGACTCGGACAACTCGCCCTTCCCCGAGGTCCGCGCCAACGTACCCAACACGGACGACGTCGCCATGCCGGTTAACACGCTCCGCATGTGGGTTCTCGGGGTCCTCTTCACCATGGTCGGCTCCGGCATCAACCAATTCTTCTCCATGCGCTACCCCGGCGTCACCATCTCGTCCCTCGTCGCCCAGCTCGTCGCCTATCCCGTCGGCTGCGCTGTCGCTCGCGTCCTGCCGGTGAAGAAGGTCCGCGTCTTTGGGCGGGAGCTCGTCATCAACCCGGACCATTACTTCAACATCAAGGAGCATGCCGTGATCACCATCATGTCTAATTTGTCTTTCGGACCATCTTGGGCTACCGACATCATCCAGGCGCAGAAGGCTTCGGCGTTCTATGGGCTGGACACACCGGTTCCGTACCAGTTCCTGCTGGGTCTGTCGATGCAGCTGTTTGGTCTTGGCATGGCTGGACTGGCGTACCGGTTCATTGTAGAGCCGCCTCACATGATCTGGCCCTCGACTCTGGCCAACGCGGCTCTGTTTCAGACTCTTCACGGAAGGGCCAACCCCATCGCCGATGGCTGGAGGATCTCGAGGTATCGCTTCTTCTTGTACATCTTTATTGGCGGGTTCTTCTGGTACTGGCTCCCTGGATACCTCTTCACCGGTCTGAGCACGTTCGCTTTCATCTGCTGGGCGGCACCAAGTGAGTATCTGCTCATTATTCAGGAAATAATCTTTGCTAATCTACTTAGATAATGTCGTGGTCAACAATCTATTCGGCATGTCCACAGGTCTGGCCTACCTGCCCACAACATTCGACTGGTCTCAAATCGCCTACAATGGCTCGCCCCTGGTCGTTCCGTTCTGGGCCCAGGCCAACGTGTTTGCCGGCTGGGTGATTCTCTTCGCCCTCGTGACCCCGGTCCTCTACTACACCAACACGTGGTACACCGCCTACCTACCCTTCTCCGGCGCCGACACGTACGACAACACCGGGAAGATCTACAACGCAACCCGCGTCGTCGGCAAAGACGGAAACTTCATCGTCGGAGAATACGAGAAATACAGCCCCCTCTTCATGCCCGTCACCTTCGCCCTCAGCTACGGCATCTCCTTTGCGGTCATGAGCTGTGTGCCGACGTACATCTTCATCAACCACTACAAGGAAATCATCGGCGCCTTCAACCCGAGCAGAAAGAAGGACATCCATGCCCGCCTGATTGAGAAGTATCCCGACACGCCATGGTGGTGGTACGCAATCCTGACCGTCATCGTCTTGGTCCTCTCGATCGTTGTGCAGGTGGTCTACAAGACGCAGATGCCGGTCTGGGGCATCTTCGTCGCCTTCGGCCTCGCCATGGTCTACCTCATCCCGACGGGCAGCGTCTACGCGGTGGCCAACCTTAATAGCAACGTCTTGACTGTTCTAGGCGAAATCATTTCGGGGTATCTCATCCCAGGCAAGCCGATCGTCATGCTCATCTTCAAGTTCTACGCATACACTGGCCTAAGCCAGGCCATGATCTTCTCCTCGGACATGAAGCTCGGCCTGTACATGAAGATTCCTCGACGAACGCTCTTCATTGCGCAGCTGACGGCATGCGTTGTCGGCTCGCTGACGCAGAACGCGGTGCTTCTCTGGATGCTCAACCACGTCAATGGAATCTGCAAGGAAGACCAGCCGAACGGGTACACATGCCCGCAAGGGCGTGTCAACTTTTCGTCGAGCATTGTTTGGGGAGCGATTGGGCCGGCTCGTCTGTACAGCGTCGGCAAAATCTACTCTGGCCTCTTGCATCTCTTCTGGATTGGTGCTTTGCTACCGATCGTCACTTTCTTCCTGAAGAAGCGTTTTCCGAGCAACAAATTCCTTCAATACCTCCACTGGCCCCTCTTCTTTGCCGGCACCGGAAATGTGCCCCCAGCCACTGGTCTCAACTACACGTCAGCTTTTGCCGTTTCGTTCATTTTTAACAAGTGGCTCAAGGGGAAATATCCGCAGTGGTGGGCAAAGGTGAGTCCTTTACGTTAAGTTTTAAGTGTACTTTGACCCGTGCTCACCACACAACAGTATAATTACGTCCTATCCGCAGCCCTTGACTCCGGCCTGGCCATATCAGCGATTGTCATTTTCTTCGCCCTCGTGTTCCCCGGCGTCAACCTCAGCTGGTGGGGGAACAACGTGAATAAAACAACAATTGACGGCCAAGGCATCCCTTTGAAAGCGATTCCCACCAGCGGCACTTTCGGTCCTGCCAGTTGGTCATAAGAAACTTTATTTTCACCATACGGGACAGCTTATCTTCTTATAATCTCTGGGGCTGAACAAAACCAGGCTTTCCCGTAACGCAGATACCCATTTTCCAGATCCGTACTCTCTTCCTAATATAACGATTCCCACAAATTCAACGCTTCATTGACAAAAACAGGCGAAACTGTGTACAATCTTCTGTTGTTTTCCACGCAAAGCACCCCTTTCCAGAATTGAGCCCAAAAATCACATTGAAGAGTCTGATCTACACGCTCAGGCGAGACTGATGTTATGGCAGTGCGGCGCGACGAAACGAGCCCAATCGTTGAACGCCTTTGGACTGGGCGAGAGCTGTCGATCTGAAGACAGAAACGACGCAGCCTCTCGCTGCTTCCACACTTTTTCAATGACAAACCTCGTTCTTGTGACGTTTGAGAGGGAATCCGACAGCTTGTCCAGAGCGTACAAGATGAAAGGCCGCGCGTGGCGAGGCACCTCCTCATCGTCAAGATCTTCCGCGGCCCACTCTAGCTCCTCCGTAGGATCCAGCTGACAAGCAGTCATGAAAAGGGGCCACGTGAGCCCGGCCTTGACGTCCGCTCTCAGCAGCGTCGCAACGAGCCGCAGTATTTTCTTCACGCTTTGTCTAATCACGGGCGTGGCGGGGTTCGTGTCATTGAGGGCGGAGTGCAGGTACAACTCCACAGTCGACCGCTTCATCTCAACGGATGTGCGAATAATCTCGTCCTCGCTGTCAGACTTGAGTTTCGGCTGCTGCAGCATTGCAATCAGCCGTATCCGCTGCCTCTCCAGGTCCTGCCAGCAGTCCTCCGCCGTCGACGCCGACAGGCGGTGGTACTTGAAGCTGAGCTCCGTGATCTCGCCGATGATGCTGACAAGGTGCGGCGAGCAGCCCATCCAGAGGTCCAGTTCGTCCTCCTGCGTCGTCCAAAAGTCGTTGCCAAAGATCGGCTCCTCGCCGCAGGCCGTCCGCCCCATCACGTCGTAGAAGGCGAAGTAGCGCTCCGTGAACTTGATGATCTGCTCCCACGGGCTCTGCTGCCGCGCCGCCACCCGCGCGGCGTCGGAGGACAGGCCTTGGCGCCGGAACCGGATGAGGTCGCGCGCGCCCCGTAGATGTGTGACCCAGCGTTTGTCACACTCTGCGATGATTTCCAGCTGGCACAGAAGCATCATCAGCACGAGGATCTCCGAGCTTGCGGCGATGTCGATTGAGGATTTGCTGTCCAGTGTCAGACGGAGCGAGCGGATGACTTTGGCGGAGTAGCTGAGAGCTACGGGCTGGAAGCTGGTGTCTGACCTGGCGCGGTGTGAGGCTGCGAGGCCGAGGAGGGCGTGCATGAGAGCAGGGGAGGCGGATGAGACGGCAAAGGGGAAAATGAGGGCCGAAAAGGGGGACTCGTTTTTGGCGCACGGTACCGTCATGGGACAGATGCGATCGAGATAGTACGTTAGTAAATGCGACTCTGCCCTATTGTCGAGCTGGATGTAAGTCACGGGCCGCGTGAGATGGCTGATGTTGCGCCTGAGAGTCAGCGCCGTGTTTTTGCGGTCGTCGTTGGAGCTGTCATCGCTGGAGGACGACGAGGACTCCTCGCCCTCGAAATCGGTGATAAAGGTGTTGAGAAAGCCGAAGGAGTGGACGCGGGTGGGTAGGCTCCAGTACGAAGAGTCCGGCGCCGTCGGCGGCGTTGTTGCGCCGGGTTTCTTCTTGGCAGCGCCACCACCGCCGGACTTCGACCACACGCCGGCTCTCCCAAAGGCGCGGCCGACGTAGTCAGTCTCCCACTTGAGGATCTGCGCGTAGACGCAGTCGGGATAGCCACGGGAAGTACACGGCCCACAGTGAGGTTTTGCCTCGTCGCAGCGGATCTTGTGCAGCCGGCAGCGGTGGCAGCCGCGGTGGCTCCGGCGAGAGACCTGCTTTGTTGGATCTCGCCGGCGCGGCATTGCGGCGGGCGAGCGGGACACCGGCAGCTTTCGACGTATGAGCTTGGAGGGCAGTGACAATGATCACGAGAGACCAGCATAGAGTGTGCGTGAATGGAGTCAAGTGAAAGGCCTGGAACACCGACGCTAACGCCTGGGATTGAATAGTGGACTGGGGGAATGGGGCCACGACATGGACTCAGGAGAGATTTCCGGGGGCACGACCGGGGCAAAGGTGAGGGGGCCGGAATCTGGAGCAACACATTCGGCTGACTAAACTCGACTTGGAGCCCAACTCCAAATCCAACCTGGGCTATCACCATCACTTGGGGGCCACTGGCATTAGAGTTCACCGGGATGTGGCCTTCACCAGCTGAGAAAGTTTCGGGGAGGGGAAACGCCCGAGGAGCAACTCTGTTTGTATTTAGTAACCGCTTGCTGTCACTAATCGTTTGACCAGTCATCTCAAACAAATCCTATCGTGAATAGAGTTGGCGTGTTCCGCCCGCTGGTTCTAGAATTTCCGCGGTTGGTTGACTCGATGATGACGAAGAAAAGTTGCAAGATTGAAACAGACAGTGCGCTAAGCGCATGTGTCTAGAAGCGTTTCTATCGTGGAGTTGGTATGGATCCCGGCTTCCGCAGCCACAACACTAAAGTCCCCGAGTCCATGTCTACTGATGCTGGGGAAAAGCTGATATTCTCTCAAAACTTCAGTATTGAGACGATGAATATGTTGTTTGGTAGCATGGGATCGCTTCGGAAAACCGTCATCCCTCATTTCGTCTGATGACAGTAAACATATCAAGGGACGATGCCAGCCGAAAAGGACACCCATAATGCAGAGCTTAAAGCGTCCCACTAGGATCGCCAAACACGAGACGAGGCGGAAAAGTCCTAGTCTAGACAACGCATTCGTCCGAAGTGTGCGAATGCTTTAGACTCTGTTAAATAGTCCGTGGTCAAGTGTTTTCTCTGGCTGTAGCCGCCTATTAGCATCGTCTCTACTTCGTTTCCGTTGCGTTCACGACTCGCAACTCCACCGCTCGGTCCATGTGCGGCATTTTCTCAATGAGGGTCAACAGCCAGCAGGTCGGTTAGCTCAGTTGGTTAGAGCGTGGTACTAATATGTCATCTGACATGTTCAGTAATGCCAAGGCCGGGAGTTCAAGCCTCCCACTGATCATGCCTTTTTGCCCTTTTCTAAAATGGTTGTAAGGAAAAGGTTTTGCGTTGCAGGAGAGCTAATTTTTTGGACCTCAGGCTGGCTAACGGTGGTGCGTAGTGCTGATAAGATAAGATGACTGACCCCCACGCTCACAGAGTAGACGGCAATGTGTATGTATCATCAGCCATAGCCCATATCAGACAAGCCACCGAGCCGTTTCAGTTTTGTGTGGATGGAAGATCCTACTCACTTGCGTTGGTCTTTTTGTCTTTTGGTTTGTTACTTTGGCAGGAATACGTCCTGGTGCCCATTTCTGGCCTTCAGAGCTGATGTAGTTGTGCAATAGCGTCAGTACATGCATCCCCCCGCTTGGTAACTTTCAAGTTATTTTCAAGATGCAATGGCATGCCCATCGTGAGTCCATCCGAATGATGATTAATCAATATTTATCAGCATCGTATCAAGCCTCCCCTCAGTTCCGCCGGCACACTTATCGACTCAACCCCCTTGCCCCTCAACTCTGTCTTCTCCTGGCACAACTTAGCCACCGACAGGTAGAACGGCGAGTCCGTCAGCTCCGCCCAGCCCTTCTCTCCCAGCGTGACGGTCAGATCCTCCGTCACCTTGAATCCCGTCTTCAGGCGCGCCGCAGCGATGGCGTTCTTCGTCTCGTCGTTGTCGATGCGCTCGACTCGCACCGCCGACAGCTGGCTCAGCGGCATGCCTGCCCGCGCCCAGACCAGGGCCATGATCTCGCGCATCTTCAGGCGCGGCTTCGTGTCGAGCTCGTTCCAGGCGTCCTTGATGGTGATCTGCCGCAGGAAGGTGTCGATTGTGAATTTGTCGACGACCATGTCGTCGCGGCGGACTTTCCACTCGGTGCCGGCGTTGTCAACGCCGTAGCCCATCTCTTCGAGCGCATCCTCGGGGGGTTCTTCGATCACAACACCGGAGGTGATGGATAGGAAGGTGAGGAAGGCGAGGAAGAGGTGGAGAAGATTCATTTTGAAAGAGTGTTGGTGTTCTGAAAGAGTGTATAGGTGAGTGAGAACTAGGCGCGTGAATGATTTGATGAGGGCTTCAGCGCCGAGTGATCAAGTCCGCGCGAGAAATCCAAAGTTGCCCGAGTATTTTTGATGGGCTTTCCCAAGTCATAATCATTTTTCTTTCTCTATTTCTCTAATTTAGCAACCTATCCTGTCATCAACAGCCGAAGTTTCTCTGCCCGTTGGCATCTCTCATCAGTTCTCGTGGCAGAGCATTCAACAATGAGCACGGAATTACCGACATGATGCGCAGACCGGTCATCCTTTATTTTAGCACAGGGGATAATTGCGAACCATTCGGATCTGTGTCAATGAAAATGACACCGGAGGAGTCCGAGGTAAGGCTTAATGTTGGCAGTGCAAAATGTGCGGACTACTCCTTGACGCGTCGAACTTGCCGAACTGATTGAATGGGGACAAGCTTGGCCGTGTTTTGAGCTGGGGGTTGGCCTGCAACCCTCCCGTAGCGATCAGACGACTCAAAGCCCGATTTATTAACAATTAAGGTTTAGAACTGGTTTGTTCCCTTACACTTGGGGCAGTACTGCTAAACCGAGCCAGATTATTGGGAGGCAGTGATGTTGCGTTAATGCAGGCCGGTATCCCGCCCAGATTCCACGTGCGGCGGTATTCATCTTTTTTCTTTTCCTTTCTCCACGTTATCAGTTATACAACATGATCCCTGAATGCTCGCAGGCGTAGTACTCCGGTCCCACTCCAACGGCTCCCACAAGACGTCAGTAACTCCCTGTTCCGAGCAGAACTAATCAACATATACCAAGCGTTGCCAAAGTTTCTTTTTGAAGCATGTTGAAAATTGACCAGCCGGTGGGAGAAGTGCACAAGAGAGTCTGGAGTTACAATGATGAATCGGAGAAGTCCGCCTTGCCTAATTGCATGGGTTCAATGCTTTTTTGGGCTGATATGGAGGATAACAAACTTTCAGGAACTGTACTGATCTCTCCGGCTTGGTCTAGTGCGACTGCCAAAATTGGTTTATTAAGGAGAAAAGGCTCCATCATGGACCCGTGATCATGTCAACGCCTTTATGTTCGGTAATACCGGTCTGGTTCGATCTTGATCGGCAGAAGGCAGCCGGCCGGATCGTGCCGTCGACAGGTTGCGTTCTCATAATTGGCATGTCTTCAAAAAGCCACCAGTCAACATGTCGCACGAAGCCTTGCCCTTCTGTTTTGTACTCCCCAGTCTCTCGTTAAACATGTTTGATTAGTAGTCTAAGTGGTCGCTCTTTATGCCATTAGACAACATGCTCTGCTCCAACCTGCCACTCTTTCTGAGCTATTGCCTCCTCTTTTCCAACGGCGCGTCAGCTCATCTATTACCACGAGCGGGCGATGATCCTGGGGGGCATCAATGGTTAGACCATGACAAAGTCCCAGCCCTCACCCAGAACGCCTCCCCAGGCCTGGAAGGCCAACTCGAACTTCGATTCAACCCCAGTCTCTACATCTCAGGAGGATGCGACATCTATCCCGCGGTCGACGCCAGCGGTAGTCTCGGGTAAGCTGAACCCTCTCGTATCACCCCATCCCGGTCACCGCCCACTAACACCCCCACCTAGCGCCGGCCTAAAGCCAACCGGCGGCGGACGAAGCGGCTGCGACAAAGGCGGCAACGGCCAGGTCTACGCCCGCCGCGGGACCAGCCAGGACCGCACCGGCATCATGTACAGCTACTACGTCCCCAAAGTGCGCTGGGGCAAGGGCAACGACGCGGGCCACCGACACTACTGGGCCAGCATCGTCGTCTGGGTCAACCGCTGGGGCTGCGACGCCGAGGACGTCACGTCCGTCTGGCCCGTCGGGCTCTCCTTCACGGCGGACCACGCGACGTGGCAGACGGCCAGCGCGGGGGTGACGACCTATGAGGCGTCGGGCGTCGGACTCGACACGCCCACGCGGCCGCGGATGCAGATCCACGATAATGCCATCACCCCGTTCGGCAACGGCGACGCGTCCAAGGCGTTTGGGCGGACGCTGGTGGGGTGGGACTCGTTGCCGGCGGCGGCGCAGAAGGCGTTGGGGGATGTGAAGTACGAGCATACGGAGGTACCATTTATTGATGCGAACTTTCAGAAGTATATGGATGCGGCGTATCGCGAGAGCTTCTATGGAGGTCTGAAAGAAGACCAGGGCTGCGATGGGGGAGGGAAGACGCCTACGACGGAGGCACCGAGCTCGACGACTACGGCGCCTGCGATTGACGATCCGCTAAGGTGACGCAGGCATGAGGCACGCTGGAGTTGGAAGCATTTGTTGCAAGTAATGGGAACGGCGTTGGATGGAACAAGGGGCGTCCGGTTGATTCAAGCAATCTATGATAAAGGATTTGGGAGAACGATGGTCTTGGGCGAGTAGGTAAACAAACGAAACAATTGCAACGCCTCTTCTGTATGGTAAAAACTCGATGCCAGCATTCTGAGCTACGCAAGTCATCAGCTACATGACTCCACGCGACAATCTTCTCCAATCACGAGAAAATAAGCTGATCCCCTCCGGGTGGCGTCTTTAGACTGCCCGTGATGTGGGGCCGTATTTTCGGGCTAGTACACCGGTCTCACTCAAGTATCCACGGGAAAAGCACATTGATCATAAAGATTGAATTACGCTACAAGGACATTATGGTTCGCAATGATGATATCCTGTACCTGTCATCACCAGTAATTATATACGTTGAACGTTGCTCTTCTAATCCGACTGCGATACCGTCTCACTGGTTTACCACGAAGAAGGTCCGATGAAGGAGCCATCGTCAGGAAGAATCTTCGTGACGGCAGCACCGTCGGAATCCAGGTTGTTAAACGGCACAGAGTTACCCCACCAGTCAGGGAACTCGGTGTTTGAAAGACCCAGAGCAAGGCCAGAGATGACGATGCAAAGGGCGGTACCGATGTCGAGGGCACCGGAGAGGGCATAGTTGTAGCGAGCTGGGACAGGTTAGCCAAGGGAACCAGAAAGCGAGAAAAGAATGGGACTTACTCCACCAGCCGAAGAAGCGGCCACGGATCCACCAGTTGAAGATGAGACCGACAATAACCCACTGTCCCAACCACCAGGTGGTAGCGGGAGGGATCATACCGGCGGCACCGAAGATGGCGGGGAAGAAGACATAGCGCATGATGCTGCGGGGGTAGCGGCGGGCAATGAAGTACTGGACGACGGGGCAGACGAAACCGATGAGCCAGAACCAGTTGACCCAGGAGTACAGCTGGCCGGCACCGAACATGCGCTTGGGGCCGATGACACCCCAGATGACACTGGCGTTGTAGAAAGTACGGGCGTTGGGGCAAGTGAGACCCTGGGCCTGGGTGGAGGTGCAGACACCCTCGATGTTGCCACGGAGGAAGTTGTATGAGGCGATTTGAACGAGAGACAGCCAGACGACAGCGAAGGACTGGGCGGCGAACATGGTGCGGGGGGGAATCTTCATGTAGTGGCCGACCTTCATGTCGGAAACGTATTGCAGACCGTTGTAGCACAGCATGTAACCCCAGGACTTGAACAGCATCATGGCGACGGGGCGGCCGGGGGTCATGTAACCGACAATCATCTCGGTGACGACGTTCAGACCGGTCTGCTGGTTGGTGACGGCCTGGATGATACCGACGGGCAGGATGAAGAAGGCACCGATGAGAATGCAGATGATGTACGCCCACCAGGTCAGGTGGGTGTTCCAGACCTGGCAAGCAATCATGCCGAAGGCGAAGCTGACGGCGAACATGGCCATGAACCACCACTCGGGAGCCTCCTTGTACTTGCGCATGAGCTTGAGGTGGACGTCGGCCTCCTCGTTCTTGGCGGAGCGGGTGCGGGCGATGATGTCGCTGCCGTAGAAGAGGGCGACGTGGGTGAGGGTGGAGATCAGGCCGGCGAAACCCATGCCGTAGCTGAGGGAGAAGGCAGGGCCGAGGATGAGAGGGGAGTACTCCTTGTAGGCGGTCTCGTTGAAGGTGAAGTCAGGGGTGAGAATGAGACTGGTGTTGTAGGTCTGGGCGAAGTGGTCAAAGTTGGAGTTGGCGCTGATGGGGAGGTAGCGGTAGAACTCAGGGCCGCCCCAGGCAAGGCCAATGCAGCCGAGCATCATGATGATGATACCGATACCCACGTTGGCGATAGCAAAGGCAGGAGTCTGCAGGGGAGACAGCAAGAAACCGGAAATGGTGCTCCAGTCGAAGGAGATGGGGATGAGACCGAGACCGGTCTGGCCACCAAAAACCTGGTTGACGACGACGTTGTTGGGGGCGATCCAGCAGACAAAGGTGAAGATCTGGAGGAACTGGGCAAAGACCTCGGGAATCCACTCGTAGACGAAAGTACTGGCAGCCACAATGAGGAAGAACTTGTAGCGGCCAATCCTCCAGCCGTTGGTAAGGGCTGGGTCCGAGGACGAGTGGTCGTGGAGGGAGTTCATGACGGTGGTCGTGACGAGCGTTGCAGGCCAGACCATGGCGGCGGGCCAGACGAGGTAGCGGCGCAGGATACCGGCGATACCCAGACCCATGGCCTGGGTCGAGATAATGAGCAGGATCTGGAAGCCCCAGCCGAAGAACTGCTTGTAAAAGATCTCCTGGGCGAGGAGAATGTCGATGGCATAACTGGCGGTGGCACCGGCGGCGGTCATCATGGTGATGACGGTGTGCTCCTTCATGTTGAAGGGGCCGGGGTTGAGCTGGAGAGGAATACCGGCAACGTGCCATGTCTTGTCGGGGAAGACCTTGGCCCAGTAGACACCCGCGGGGTAACTGATCAATTGCACAACGGTCTGGGTGATGATGATGGGGGAGCGACGGAGACCGAGGAGAATGTTGCAGGCGGCGATGATGGTGCACATGATGGCGCCAATCACCCACGCGCGGATCGTGTTGATGGGCAATTCGGTATCGTCGAAGGGTTGGACCTGCGCCAGTCAGTCTCGAAGCTCACGATTAGGTTATTCCCAGGAAGCAAACGTACCGAAGACCGGACCTCGGGGTAGGGAGAGTCCTCGTGGAGGGCCTCCTCGACGGCCTTCTCCTTCTCGTAGTCGCCGGTCGCCAAGGCCTCCTCGGCGACGTCGAGCTTGTCAATATCCAAAAACGGATCCCACTTGTGGATCTTCTTGAACTTCTTGAGCTCCGCGTCGGGGTTGACCTCGGCGTCGACGCCGGTCGCGACGGCGTCGACCACGATGGGCCGCTCCGACACCTTGCCGCGCCACTTGCTGAAACCCATTGTCGTTTCTCTCACTGTTGGGCTTGGTGTTGTGGTGGAGGTTTTCTTGAGTTACGCCCTGAGTTCTAAGAGACAGAAACTCAAAGGGGGAGAGAGGGTTGAGGTTGTTGGCCGTGACAACTGGAGAGCCAAGAGCAAGAGACGACCTTCGACGAGGACGGCGCGTCGAGTTGTATTTAAATGCGCAGCTCATCTGCGGTCGCCTCGCCTCGCCCTTCCCACCACCACCACACCCCGTTGTCGACCTCCCATATCGGCGGTCGGTGGGCCGAGATACTGACCTGCCTAATGGAGTCGCACTGCGAAGCGGGCCAACCCCTGGCGGAGCATCGACCGATACGAAATGGCTAGATATTGCGGCCAAATGCGCCCGGAAGCTTGATTCAACTGGGCGCAACGCAGCGCAGGTGTTCGGTTGGGTAACTGGGTTGGCTTGACTACCTTACCTTGACAGGCGCACTGACGTGCCCGATTAACGAAATCGCCCCCAGCCTGTGCCAATCGTTCGTCGCAAAAGGTCCCCTGGCTCGCTATCTCCCACAGATGGACAGATGGACATGCTTCGTCGCCACCGTCTAGAAGGAGGGTGGGTGGTGGGAGGTGGGGAAACGGCGACCTTGGACCCTGGGCGTGCCGAAAGAGGAGACAAACATGTCGATTGATAGGATACACCGGCATGAGGAGGCAGCGCAGCACCCACGCTGCAGAGCTAGATGCCTCTAGTCCCGCGTTCGAGACAACCGCGAACGACCGACTTGCTGGAGACAGGCCGCATGGTATGTGGGAGGGTGGTGCTCTGGGGGTGGACTTTTGCTTCCGCGTTTCTCCACCTGCTGATAGGGATGGATCATGGGGGGTGCTTGTGCTGACTGGACGATATTATGAGAGGCACGATGTCTGGTGCGACTCGAGCACAGCGCCACTAGGTATCCTTCGGCTCTGCAAATGACATGACCAACACTCCGTTTTGATAGGCTATGTCGACTATGGAAGCGGTAGGCGGCGCTCCAAGGGCGGAGCGGTTGGTCGGGAACCATAAGCGTAAATGATCCATCCCGCTGCCACAACCGCCCGCCGGCGCCCTCCGTTGTCGCTCCTTCAGGAACGGAATTCCCATCACCATCAGCTCATTCCGGCGGACGTCGGCGGAGGTCAACAGAGGAACATTACGAAATGACTACGCCGTTGAGCCAACGAGAGCCGCCTGCTAGATCGATCGCCAAGGGGGCTGGGCGCCAAGCTGGAGAGGCAGACAATTCGGAGGACGAACCGGCACGGGATGGCGGCCAAGAAGCACCAAGCAGCAGACCAACAGAGTTAAGCAATGCCCAAGACGGGTAGCCAAGAACACCAAGGTCGGGGGACAAACAGTTGGGCAACGTCCGCGATACGGTCAACGGCCGAAGGGGACGAGGGGAGGAATCGGGGAATGGCCGTTGACGCCCCCAATTGGACGGCGTCCTCTAGCTGCCGTCGCCACTCCCCGAACAAAAAGTCATGCAAAGGGACGCACAAGTGGATCTGCCGCGTGCAAAGGGACCTTGGGAACTATGGGGAACCAGGGAGCTCCCTGTCTAGCCTGGTTCCCTCCCAGGAGGCCAAGACTTTTTGCAGTTAATCATCCGAACGAACCCCTGCAAGGGCACGCGAGACGACGGCCACTCAGAGACCGCAAGACAGGGACGTCTGGTCGACCGTTCAGGAAGGAAGTCGGAAGGGACGGCAGAAGAGCCACCCACGAGAATCCATCGAGGGAGACACACCAATCAGCTCGGTGGAATGTCATCGCGGCTGTCAGGTTAATGACACAAGACCGACCAACCGATTCAAAAAGTTCCTTCGCTTCCTCCGCACAGAGGATCAGAGACCCAATCTGCGCCCTTTTGCCCTCTTGCAGACATGAACAAACGTCCCTCTAAGCTGATAGCCGCGCCCTGCCTGACTGGTTTGGCTGGATCATGCCTGCGAGCTGGACCCGAGCTGCTGGAGAGGGATGGTTCGTCCGACGCTTTCGATTGGAGCTTCCTGTTGGGTGCATCGGCCTTCCATGCAATCAAAAGGTCCCTGGCGTGATTGTTGGCGATGGCGAAGGCCAAACACACACAAACATGCTGCTAGTTTTGTTTGCTGGTGAGAATGGAACATGTAATTCATTTTGCCGGCCGGCAGCCCAGCAAATCATGTTGCTGCTGACTCGGGCGTCAACCTCGGCATCTCTGTATTCGCAGTGAGACCATTGAACGCCTCCGACCGAGGACCTGCTCTTTCGAGCAAACTGTTTCTAATGACAACTGCAGACAGCCTGCATCACCAACAGGCTGGGTGTCTTCCCCAGTGTTGAGATTTAAGGTTATCGATGCCATTTCGAGAAAAACGGATTCTTGTACGTAAATCTCCTGTCATTTCCCCAGGTCCCCGCTGGACCGGCTGGGACGGCGTCGAGCACGGTGTCGCGCCTGCACACACCGTGTCCCGAGGAACGGCCCATGGGTAAATTGGACCAGATGAGCTTGTTCAGGCGGCCTGCCGCTATTCCGCGTAGGAAGTCCAACTTTCCGCAGCTTCGCAGGCGAGTTACATTGCAGAACGATCGCTCATGGGGGCCCCGGGAGCTGGATAGTCACGGCCTCCAATAATCGCCACGAAAAGGGCAGCTGAGATGGAGAACGGCTTTGATGTCGCCCCATCCATGATATCCGGCCTCCGAGGGCTTGCTCCCAGCATCACCGATGATCGCGGGGCGGGCGAGCCTGGCGGGATCCAGCCCGTTGCAGCTTCAGCGCTGCGCCTTGGACCAGAGTGACATCCCTTCCAGCCATGCGGGCTAGCCCTGCCGCGGAACTGCTGCAGACAAGTTGGTGCAGAATCATGGATATCTCGGAATCACGGCCTGTTTCTATCGATAAAGAACGTCCGCCTAATTGCCCTGCTGAAGTCTGGATGGAGACCGAAAGGCTCCAGAGATACGAGCTGTGGCCACCTCGACACCACCTCGACGGTTCCCGGCCCCCCGCCTTGCTTCCGTAATCTTGGGTATCTGGAGTCTTAATGCATGATGCAGGCGGGGACCCTGTCCTCGGTTGGAAGTCCTACCGACGCCAGAACAATTCGGTGACAGTCTGCGGGGAGCTGGAAGCTTGTTTTTTTTCCTTTTGGCAGAAAGGTGGCGGCGTTGGTCTCGTGAAATGGGGTTCGGACGAATAGGAAGCTTGGTGTTGATAATGTTGGGTTGATCAGAGACATGTCAAGTTTGTCAAGTTGCCACACGGTTACAGCGGCTACCCGCCTTGCCTTGTTGGTTCTGTGATCGTTGATGCCATTTGGGATTGTCCGGCTTACGCCCGGTCACATTCACTTGCCTATTCGGGTCCAGCGAGACTACTGAATGAAGGATTCGATGTGTTCCTTCGGCTGAGTTGTCTTGTACCGGGATAAGCGTGGTGCCATGCTCTGTAACGTGTCGCCGATGATGGTATGCTCTGATCGGGTGTCTCAAAGGACTGTCGTTACTCAACAGCCACTGCCCTCCATCACCTTACCGAGCGTTGATCAGTGGCCATAATCGGCGGCGGCGATTTTGTCATGGTGCTCAGCGAATTCCCACAGATGCGATGAGAGCGGATCACTGCTGCCTGGTGTTAGAAGTGCTCCTTCCGACAAGGCAGACGTCGAGCCAGATTTTGATCATCAAGTCATACGAACTTCCTGATACGTGAGTGAGATTATTCGTGTCTTACTGCCATGATGACACACATGATACGGACAAATTGCATGTCCCCGTCTCTCAGAAAAGGCTTCCTCAGAAGAAAAAGGAGAGCTCATTTGAGTAGCCTATCATATTGGTGAACAAACCAAGTTCAGTTTAGAATCTCACTTGCCAGCTAGTCTTTCAATGCAGCGGAGTTGACTGCAAGAAGGCATGACAGGTAGATATGAGTGAGTGAAGTCCAGATGAGAAAGATGCCCACAGGAGCGGTCGATGACATCGTCAGTAGAGGGGGCCTTGGTTATGCGCCCTTTTCCCCACTGACCTGCGGCAGGGTTTCATGTCTATGAAATGTCTGTTGATAATATCGTGAGAATGATGAGCGTCTCAAAGCCAGACATGGAAAGGACGATGGTCTTTGGTTGGAAAGGAGATCTTTGCCTTGTTATAGAATCTCGCATATATCTAGCAGGATCATACGTCTGCGGAACGGTGCAGCGGGTTTCTCCCACATATTCTCACGTAATACAATGCGAGATCCGATCACCTCGGCCGACTAACTAGGTGCCTTGCACCGCCGCCGTGGCTGACATGTGCTCTTCCGATCTCCGGGATCCGGCTGGTCATTACCGAACATCGCCCCACCGCTTGAACTCTCGCATCGCATGCACCAAAACGGAAGTCCCTGCGGAAGTCGCCGTAGCCCGGAACAAGACGGGGGCAGTTGGACCCTGCGATGGTTCCGAAAAGTTCCAGAGCAATTGACGTTTTGCCTTTTATCTCGCAGGCTAATGCTGGTGAGTGACATGACTGAGTTGCGCAGAAGAACTATGTACACAACGAGCCTATTGAAGCATCCAGTAGGAAAGAGTGACGATGAACAACAATATCACCAATATGATTGCCAGCGACAACAGAATAATTTGTGTAAAGGAATCTCATGGCCCAGCAGGAATATTCAATTATCTTGAATCAATTGACAACAAGGCGCGCTTGGCTTTGCTGGGTTGTTTTCTTTCTCTCGTCGATAGTGGGTAGCTCAAAGTTGCTTGCAAGTCCAACAGCGAAACTAGAAAATGCTCAAAAGACTCAAGAGCCGATCAAGAGAGTTTAGATGAAGGTGTGCTGGTCACTACGTCTTCCGTACCTTAGGGCAAAGTCTCAGTAGTTGAGTTCATGTCGCCCTAACTAGAATGGTGTCGCCAGATTTCAGCATTTCCATCTTTTGAGTTATCAATTAGTTGGCTGCCCAGGTGAGTTGATACTCATGTGAAGCAACTGTTACGATGTACACAACGTTGTTAACAACACTTCTCTATGGCCCATTGACCATCTTGAGCTCCACCAGAGTAGTCCAATTGGGCTCACAAGCTAGAAACATCTTGATCGTTGATGATAACAATCAACTGTTATAGTTAACTTTTACATCTGAAGGTTTTTCTTGTAAATCACTGTCAGCACAACTGTTTTAAATTCTCTGACTTCCCCCGTAGTCTCCACCGTGAGTTGCCATTATCTTCAAATTCCACATGTTTTCAATGCATTCCTTTAATGATCAGAATCTATAGAGACGTCCAGATGAAAGCGACATCCAGCAACTACTTGTTTACAGGTCCGAATTTGGTGGCTTTCTATCCAAATTGTTCGTCGTTGATCTCCCAAGTCAAGACACTTGCTTCAGAGCAACAGCGGGGCTGACGGGCAAAGTTGAGTTCCCTTTCTGGGAACAGATCGACTACCGGGCAGATGATGCACGAGAGTGGCAATGGCATAATGCCAAAACCCAGGGGTTCCTATTATATGCGTTGCTGTATTGTTCAATTCCGAATTTGAATTTGTGTTCAAGAATAGATCAACTCATCGTCGGTAAACATGTGTAAGTGCGAATGCGAGTTGTTGAGGCTGGTGTCGCGCAGCCACGTGAAGCAGCACCGCCAGGCCGAGGCAGTAAAACCATGGTTACAGAGCAGAAACGTATCCGCCCCGCCCCAGCCAAGGAAACTATCCGAGCAAGAACGGTAGCTCAACAATGCCCGCCAAAACAACAATGCTGGGCGTTTACCAGGGAAGGAGGGTTTCTCTCTCTCAGCTTCCCCAGCATTAGCGGGGTAACGCTTTGTATGGGGATCATTTCCAATAACTGTAAACAACTAATGATGCGATCGTGCGCAATGGCACCGATGCATATCGACCGCCGGCCGAGTGGTCGGCGAATCCATGCCCTGCGTCTTCCCTGTCAGAAATGCACATCACAGTTGTTGTGCATGATTATGTTCGGGAAGGTTGTCTCTATTCTCGAAGCTGCTCTGGGTGATCATTGGCACGTAACCTGTTTTTCGGGTCCCATCTCGAATTGGCTTTTCTTTCGGAAACCGAAGGGCTGGACCCCTTTGAGCACCAGCCAGTGGAGGCTGCTCTGCGGACGATGTGCTGCGGAGGATCGCTGGGCGGCCTCCGCATTGTTTCACGTTTCGTGGCCGGACCCTGGCCTCAGCTCCGCGAAGTGCCGGGCGCCTGAAGCTGCGGCTCTGGGAACACGTCATAGCTCAGGGCTACCCCAGACTTGGGTCGTTCATGCTCTAGGGGACAGCTTTGTGTTTGGCGGCCAAGTGGTGTAAGTCATCCGAGGCATCAGACAGCATGTGAATCACGATGTTTTGTTTTCATGAATGATAAAAGGGCCTTCAACACCACGGCTACACATCGTTTTGGATCATCATCACCACGCAGTCTAAACAACAACATCGAATCAATCACTATTATCTAAAGTAACACCAACAAACAATCCCATTCGCCATAATGTCTTTCGCCGATATCTCCAAGAGCTTGAGCGACATTGAGCGCAAGGTCACGAAGTCCAACAAGATCATCGCCAAGGGCGCCGATTTGAACTACAAGGACGCCATCAAGCTGGGCACCAAGTCCAACTCGATCTGCAACACCATCAAGAAGGGCATTAAGGACTACGGAGTGAGTGCTTACTGAACCTTACCCCACTCTGTGAGACGCGCTCCTGACATTTGAACAGAGCTTCACCCCTACCGACGATGAGGCCAAGAAGCTCCTCAACCAGATGAGCACCGTTGTGGATCTGACCGAGACCCAACTGAACTCCATGGTCGCCAACCAGGCTCAGTTTGACAAGCTCAAGGTCGGCGGCTTGGTCAAGAAGAACGTCGAGAAGACTGAGGTGGCCAGCAAGGAGCTGTCCCAGGTCATGGTTTCCAAGGCCCCGGCCGACATTAAGGGTGAGGCTGAGGCTTTGGAGAAGAGACGTGCCGCTGCTTTCGGCAAGGCGACGGCGGCCTTTGCTGGTGCCACGGGTGGTGAGGACGAGCAGCTCGGCGATGACTCCGACTAGACTATTGGAAAGGGTAGATCGCCTGTATAAGCAGAATAGCGAAATACATATTGTCAAATCAGCTTCGGTTCTGAAAGATGCATGTGAAAACGTGCGGAGTGTGAGAGACAATATAAAGTTGCTTGTTCATGCATGGATTGAGCGAGACAGATTTTGACAGGTTAAACGGACATATACTGGATCAGACGAGGGCTGCAGGATGGTACCTTATCTACGAGTAAATGACGAAGCTACTGAAGCCAGGTTGACTTAACTGACTAGAGTGATCATGCATGAGGCAAAGATTCGTCCGGGATTTCCACCCGGAAACGGGGTCTGTGGGGGGCGGGCCGAGCCGGCTGAGTGTGGTGGTCCAAAATGACTAGGGATAATGTTCACTGACTCATTTCAAGCCGAGGCTAAATAAAGTCAAGAGTTATTTAAAATTCTAACCCTCTGAACATCTAACACGGTTGCGTCGAGGTCACAGTACTTGAGATTGTTCGAAAAGCAGTTGATGTGGTAAAAACTGGCGCTAACTCCATCCTATCTATTCCACTAAAGCTCATACATGGCCCCCCTTAATGCGCATCACTATCAGTCATCAGATGATAGAGCGCATCTTCCCTAACGAATGTTGACAAAAGAGTGATTCACCGCCTCTGAATACCTATTACAATTTACGAGAAAATGAAATTCGTTATAGTTTCGCCGACTTTGTCCAAGATTTCAGAAGGATCCTGGTCGTGCAGACTCCTCAGAGTCTCGGATCCGAGGGCCTCTGCTAGCTTGAGAAGAAGATTCATGGCGCTTGATTTGTTTGTGTCCTGAGGGGTGCTTTCGACTCCTACTGTTATGAATTTTCCAAACTTGTCGTTTGAGGCCTGCCTTGCGTGAATACATGTGTCATGCGTATCAACGCTGTTAACGGAGTCTTACAAGAGAAAAGTGCCGAGGAAACCCTTGTTTCTTAGAAATGGAATTGCCAAGGTGCGTAATCCCGGAAGAAGGGTTGGTGGACTATTCTTGTTTTTCTTGCTAAGTGCAGGCAGAAAAGTTGCACAAGATCAAAGGGTAAATGGGTTGACTTCAATAGTAATATCGTAAGTCTTTGAGCATGAGGTGACTATTGCAAAGTATGGAGCATTTCTTAGGATGTAAGGCAGACTAGCCAACAAATTCAGCACGACGGAGCTTTTGGGACTGATCTAGGCCATTCGGTGAGGCTCTCAGCGACAGTCATATGGACCGTTACTGGGGCTTAGCCGCACACTCCATGGCACGATCCAAGCAATTTGCCACAGGAAAGGAGACATCATTTAGACGTAGCCTTAGGCAAATTTGTTTTCCGCTGATAATTTGGAGAAGAAAGGACTGCTCTATGGTTTGTGAAGGTCTTGGCGGTGTGATGAGCGTATGTTTTGCAACCCCAGCAAGCTCCCTCTGTGGCGATCCCGACAACTCCGGCTTACATGTTTCTAAAGAACTAGATACATATTGCTCGAGTGATCTGTTATGCCACGTAACTTCGTGGCTCGGCCACTGTCGTCGCATTGCCCCCAATCACATTGAAAGGTAAGTCATCATGGTGTTGAGTTGGTCTCGTCAGACGGCCAGTCCAAAGCAGGCGGAAGACCACTACATTCAGAAAGACTGTTGAAGGTGCAAAACTAGCATCGCAATGAAGTGGCAAATTTCTGGGACAAACGGTCCCAAACATTGAGCAAGACTGAGGAGAGCTTTGCGCTCGGAGATGCATTCTGGGACGCGGAGGCTTCTGAAAATCAATCAACCTAGGGGTGCCATGGTTAATAGAATTGTGGGTGTAATATTTCAGTTGTTGATATCACATCTGGGGAAAAGTAGATCGCGTCCTTTTCAACAGTTAGGTTAATATTTCCTCACGAAGCCTAGCTGCTTATACATCTGCACCGTTCTCTTACTCGGTAATGCCACATCACCGGTCACAATGCCAATCAACTATGGCGAATCCCTTGGCGAAGCCAGGTGATTCGATGCTAATCTAAATATCTCTTGTTCTGTCATTGGCTACATATGCATGCACAATGTCTCAGCAGCGCAGCACCCCGTTCAAGCCTAATCAAACAATCAATCAATCAACCAATCAAATCAGAGGCTTTTTTCTATTCAAACAGACAAGCCCACGGCGCCAAAAGCTTGATAGACTTGATCAAGCTGAGGGCGCGCCGGATTAATAGTCCTTCCGGCCCCGTAGCTAATCGGAAGTCCCTAATAGGTCCGGGTGGGTCTCGGGCCTTAGGGGGGGCTTTAGGGGGGCCTTAGGGGCCCGGGCCAGCAGGCTCTATGGGGCCCGGGCCGGCAGGCTCTATAGGGCCCGGGCCGGCAGGCTCTATAGGGCCCGGAAGGTTAGGGGCCTAGGTAAGTGGGGCTAGGTGGGGTAAAAAGTCGCGCCTACGGCGCGTTTCGAACCTAGCCCCTCTAAAAATAAAACTACACATTAAACTCCTACACTACTTAGATCAGAGAATCACATGACTAAATTTGTCAAATCAAATCAAGTTTATCAAGTCAAACAAGCTATAGCCGAAAAATTAGTCAAACAGACAAGCCTGACCCCCAGGCTTGACTTGTTTGATTGGTATGCAGCGCTGTGTCTCAGCCGAAAGAGCCAGATAATCTTGTACCAATTGACACTACAATATTGACTCTTGTAATTACATTTGAAGCTTCCATCTTGTAGGTTGGCTTATGGGAAGTCTGAAAAGTCGTCGGGGCTTGTTAAGAGGTGTAAAGTACATTCCACGGCTACGTCATCGGTGATCCTTCGGTCTTGGGAAATAACGTCTTTATCGCACGCAATTACGAGTTGCAGCTCTGTCGGATTGAACCAGTCACCGACCCTTGTTTTTTCATGCGCGTTGGTGGGACGCTCTGATCATTCCGTGATATCGTAGGCGGAGATGCGCCTAATTCGGCCATTGTGACGCGGATCAAGTCTCTTTTGAACTGACTTCGTTATCCGATGGAGACCCTAAGTTCTGTCGACTCGTTGAAGAATTGACTAAGGACCAACAGCATAATCAGTGGAGCCTTAGCTCGTACTGATGCCTGTCTTCGCAGCATCACACATGGCGCTTAATTCAGCAAACACCCTTGGACTTGACACTAGCGCCGGGACGAAGGCTGATGAAGACATATCTGCCGTCTCGATGCAACGCTGGATATTCAGTCTATGGTGCATCGCTTAAGATTAGTTTAGCTTACGGACGATGGATACCTTCTTAGGAGAATGCTAGGCACTGCCCGAGCATTAGCGCTACATGAAGGCGGTTCCAAGGTTGTCATCGTCGGGATTATGTCCAAAGGTTCAGGCATTGGCGGTGAGGCCAGATACAGTCGATATCTCTCGTATAGCCAGTGAGGTCGTTCTCAATTGCCCAGCCTGTCCAGAGGTTTTACCTACAAGTAACTGAAAGTAGCATTTGTTCTTCGTAGATAAATCCAATAATCGTGGACAGTCTTCATTCATCCTCTTTTCATCGAACTCTTATACTGACCTTCAGTATCTTTCACCATGGCTCAAATCTACAAGGGCAACATATGTCCCGATATAGGGACATTCAACAACAGAGGCATGGATACCATAGTCACTATCCCCGACTTTCTGGCCAGCTGGCCGGCCGAGAAAGGATGGCCTTGGCGGGTAGAGCTGCACCCAGAATCCGAAAGCATCAAAAGCGAGGCGGAGAAATGGATGCGGTCCTTCTCGGGAATTCCGGCAAGCTTCGTCAACAAGATCATCGCCGCCAGCTTCCCCGAGATAGCTTGCATCAACTATGCGCACATGGACAGGGCTTCGTGCCTTCTAGCAGCGCAAGTGATGCTTCTATTCTTTGTCATAGATGAGACGACGGATACCGGGGACGAAGAGGAAGTCCGAAGGCAGTGCTCAATCGTCAAGGACGCGTTCTCCTTTTCGGGTGCTGTCCACAACCGGCCAATGTCCTCAGAGCACCTGTCATCTACGGAGCTCATGGCAAAAGACGTTGCCGAGAGTTACCTCGCGGTAGGCACCAAGGAGTCTTGGCAACTCTTTAGGGACTTGTTTGCCGATTACTTGGACGGCGTCGTTGAGGAGGCGGGCCTTCGCCACAGACTGCCCGCACTACCTAGCCGGAATGAGTACATGGCCGTGCGTCAGAAAACGACTGGCATGTATCCGAGCATAGCATTCCTTCTGATCAAGTGCGAGGTGCGGCGCCAGGTTTGGGAGGAGCCTGCGATTCAGTCTCTCATGGACATGTGCTTCAAAATTATTATCAACCAGAATGACATGTACAGTTTCGACAAAGAGCAGGCCAAGGGCGAGGACAGCCATAATGGTGTCAGGATCATGATGAACGAATTCGATGTTGGAGTACAAGAAGCCATGGATCGACTAGGTGCGGAGACCCGGGAGCTTGTCAGCCACTTTATCGACTTGTCCGACATTCTGGCTACAATAGAAAGAATGAAGGACTACGAACAACAGCAAAGATTGCTTGAGGGCTGCATCGCATGGATAATTGGCATGGACGTCTGGTCGCTTCATGTCACGACGCGCTACCATGGCCAAGGGGGATTGAATAAGTACAGAGCCTACACGCCCGGGCCGAAACGGGTGTAGAATTAGCTAGGGTGTTGATGTTGTGTAGCTGTGGTCACAATCACGCTTCACATGTGTGTAAGCGCTTAAAGTTGGATCTGACTCTGCGAGGACCACGCAATCGCATGGCAAATTCCAAAGTCCGCTAGCCTCACGAGTGCACCTTCTTGCCCCGAGACGATTGAGATGCATAGTTCTAAGTCTTGGGACCAAAATAACGAAAAGCGCTCTCGCCGATTCTAACTCGAACTATCAAAATTTTCAACACATCTTTCATCAACACAAAGTTTCAATGATATTGATAACTGATGAGAATATCACAACTTTTACCGCTAGATTGATAACAACTGAGCAAGACATGTAGGTCACAGACTTATCAATCCATCCCTGAGCTACTGGCGCCAAATAAGGTCTAACAGTCCCCAAAAGACTGGCTCGAAACCCGAAACCACTGTGGGGTAGCGGTCCGGGCCGCCTGGTGTGCTTGAATGCTAAATAGTCAAGACAAACCACAGATCAGCTCTAAGACCTGGGACGCTGAAAGCACCTGTTAACTTCGGTGTGATAAAGTATTGCCAGCATACATCCGTGCCATTTGGTCGGAAAGAGGAGGAACAATACTGGCGCTTACGGACCATCAAAAGCGTTTACTAGAGTCGTGCTTGCACTGCTTTGGAGTTAACATGGAATAATCATGTCTCCTTGGGTGGGATACCTATCGTATAGCGTTAAAAGACGCGCTATATGTAGGGATAAGAAATGTTTTGTAACAAATTCATATCCAATCCATGCTACTTTCCATTAATTAGAATACCGTGCTATCTCATTACTGTTCCCGATCTCCCTTAAACGTTTCAAGCGCCAAGCCCCACACTCGACCTTTCTGACAATCGAGCAGATCAAATAGTGACTTATACCCTGTCAAGTCAACGCCTCCTGCCGTGTCAGTCACCACCTCTCCGAGGGCATCTGATGGATGCCAGCCAATCTTTTTGCTCGGGGTGTCTACTCCACGTATAATTCTTTCGGCGCAAGCGTGACTAATCCCTTCGAAGTCTTCGATACATTCTGGCCAGAAGTTCAATCTTTCTCCACAAATCAACAACCAACCGACTCTTGCAGCTTTGAACATTGCAAGGTAACTTGTAGATTTGGGCTTAATTTGATCCGTGCCAGCGGCAATGTAGCCAGCCTCACGACTGACCATGGCCTTGAGCTGCGCGTGAAAGAGGACGTATAGTTCAGCAAGTGCATCCATCCGGTTTCTATCGATAGTACCTTTATTTTGATTCATGATCAGCCACTGCAAGTGTCTCGTCACTGGTTTTCCAAAAGAAAAAAAAAGTCTTACGAAATATCTCCGCCGGCAATGGAAAGGGTCGTTGTTGGTCTTCACCAAAAGATTTCTCCATGGTCTGCGTCAGACACAATGTCGCTTCAGAGAAATGATCTGTAAGCTCAAAGGCCCAAGATATCCAAGTCCAAGCTAGAGCTTCATCAGAAGAAGACCTGTCAAATTTGGTCCACAGCCTATCGATCGAATCTTGTAATTGGTCCTCGACCGTTGAATTCATTCGGTATTTGTCCACTATGAGTGCCATTGCAGCGAGGTCATAGACATCGATATCGTCATCGGTGATCGGAAACAAATGGCGAACGGAATCCTCAGGGCGCACTTGGTGAATCATACGTAGCAGAATTACCATTGCCTCAGGGTCATCGTTCTGAAGAGGGACTCGGGGACATCCCGGGCCAGCGCTTTGAGCACCAGGTCGTCCCACATGTCGACTGAGAAGCTCTTTCATAATCGGTGAGGCTTCTCGTAAGACATAAGAAGAGACTCTAAATCTCACAGCCAACGGCATGGTAGATGTCGTTTCGTATGCTGCGTAGACGGTCGAGGGGCGGTGACGGAGCGGAGAAGCGCCGCCATCGCTGTTTTCGTTATCTTCATCGTAACCGCTGGAGAAAGATGTAGCGATAGAGGATGCGTCGTTAAAGAGTGTTTCAGAGTCAGAGTAGTCGTAGTATTCTTCATCTTCGTCCAATTCTTCGTTGTCACGCAGAAGTATGAGATCGACATCTGGTTCTTGGGCGATCACGTAAGTGTGCATCTTTACCGATGTGCGCATACGTGGTACAGATGGAAGTGCCGATATTCAATTCAAGAGAGCCGGGAAAGCTGCTGATCAACGCCGCTAAAGACGGATTCTAAATTGAAAATGCTTTGCTTATTTATGCTGTCAAGTGGTGGTCGGCGGCCTCCAGCTTCCAATTGTGTTTCTTCCAAGTACGGCAAAGCCGTGAAAGATTCCAAGCCGCGCCTGCATAATGGCCGTTGACGTGGCCTAAATAATGGCCTTTAATTACCTGCATTCCTGCACCAACCAACCAACCAACCGTCTTCGGGCTTTGGCTGCACCTTGGGTTGCCTCATGTAACGTTGGTTGGCCTCTATGCGTTTTGTTAGCCACTTGGTCCATTCAAGGCGACCGCTAAAACAGAACACTGCCAACATGGGCCAGAAAAGGACGCCCACAACATCCCAAGTCCAACATGTTACGTAGACATACAGGAGGCAACCAATCGCCGAAGGAAGGCAGTCGGTAGCTACTACAATGGTGTACATAGCGAGCTAGGTCTGCCAAAGACCACTTCAAAATGCCACTGACGTGTATATGTACGATTGGTAGCCACGAATAAATTGATGCGTTCTAGATAAAAACATATGATGCCACGGCGCTGTATGCAGATGCAAACTTGAAGATAACCGCTATGACAGAATTGCCTAACTGGCTAAGATTTCTCCAATAAAGCTCAGCAGCTCTATAGTTGGTTGCCTACATGTATAGATCCTACACAGAAGGCTTTGAGTAGGCTTAAAGCGAGTGATGATGGAAAACTTTATGGCTATTATGATGACGATTGGGTCCTTGCTAGAGGTTGAGCGGAAAATTGTTCGCAGCAGCAACTAGCATCACAGCCATAGCGTCACCAAGACGGATCGAAATGAGACCTCAGCTAATTTATTGCACGAAAATCAGAAGGCAGATGAGAACTCAACCTGCACAGTCTCTCGTAACATAAAAAGCTTCATGTTTACCGACATTTCACCCCAAGCACAGAAAATGATAGTGTGCCCGGTATAAATGCTGATCAAGCTCAAGCAACGCATGTCAAGCGCAAGTATCTGCTAGCGTCGTATTCTTCCCTCAGTGCAATCAATCACTTGAGATCTGGCCTGGCAGGCTGTCAATCACATCCCCGCTTTCCTTGCCGAAATACCGGAAGGCGCAGTCGCCGAGTCGAACTCGAATTGTAAGAATCTTCGAGATGTCTTTTGTCACCAGTTTCAGCAATATGGATACCTCATGAGCTGAGCATAGCCTTTATCACCAGATTGACTACAACTTGGCAACACAGATAAGAATTAGAGACTTTGGGCTCCACGACAGCCAAGCAGAGTGGCTTGGTTGATTTAGGTTTGTAGGAAGCTTTCCCTGTCGAAGATCATACACGCGATTGGTGTGGCCACCAAAACGCACTAGTTCGTCCGACCATTCGCAAATCATTCCAGATCACTGGGTGGCAGTGCTTCATCCCTCGAGCAGACAGCATCTCCTAGGAAATGTGAACTTCTTTGTAGCCGGCCAAAAGACTTTGACAAGCAGGGAGATCCGTAGAATCCGTTTCACTTCGTCGACGATTTGTGTTGGGCATCACCTCCTTGAGTGGATGGTGTTCGAACTCCTGCATCCGGGAGCCTGAGCTTCCCGCGCCAAGTCAGGCCTCTTGCGCGAGCCTTTCGCGCAAAATATGACTCGCGATGGGCGGCGGAGAGCTCCTTCACCACGTCGTGGTTCGTGATAAACTTTCAAAAAGTATGTGTGCGACTGTCTGGGAACAGGTGGGCTCCGTCTCAAGTTGCTGGGCCCTCTGTCCCATCTTCGGCGCCCCTTCCTTGTCAACTCTGCAACAAGTGCAACAACCAACTACCGACAACTGACTCAACCAACACAAACCAGCCAATCGACCCCGCGCTCGCTGCCGTTTCAGTCCATCCCAACCCCATATTTTTAGCTTTACCACACGCTATCTTCGGCGTGGGCGGACGGCCTGCTCACGTTGCGGTTCTCAGAATGGCTACCACGTTGTCTCTTCAGGAAGAATGTCGCTAGCGCCCGCTGGTCTCTCTTCTACCGCCGCGGGGGTTCGTAGGGCGACAGGGCTTAGTGACTGTTAAGCAGGTCACATTGAGGTGGATATGACATGGTCTTTCTGCTGCCGGGATGGGCACGTCAACCTCGAACCCCAATAGCCGGCCAATCGCATTTCCGTCTGCGACGACGGGGCTGTCTGGCCTTGTCTCGAAGGGACGGCCGGCCACTTTACGAGTGAAGGCGATGGTGGTAATATGTGCGATATAAAGTTGTCTTGACAGACGAGGGGGGAATCGTCTCACGTCTCCCAGGACCACGCCATTCATTCTAAACCACAGTTTCCCTGGTATCGGACATTCTTTTGGTTCCTTAACTCCCCGGCATCCCACGTCTTTCAGTGTGTGAAAAGATCTCTATTCAAGCCTCCGGCCATTCACTCACTTACACCAGCAATCTCCACCTCCACACTATCACCACAAACTCGCAGCAACTATGCGATCTTCAATCCTTTGCCTGGCCCTCGCCGGCCTCTCAGGCCTCGCGCAAGCCACGCCCACATCCGACACCACCCAACTCCAGTCCGAGCCCCGGGGCCTCATCACCCGCGGCCTCACGCACATGTTCTATCCCCGCCAGGCGACCACCCCCACGGAGCCGCCCCCGACGCGAAGACAAGCCGCGACGCCTCCCCCGCCGCTGACGAGCGCGCCCCCCGGCGGCGGCGGCCCCGTCAACAACGCCAACCGCACAATCACCCTGACGGTCATCAAGGGCGACACCCTCGGTCAGATCGCGCGCCTCTTCAACTCGGGCATCTGCGACATCGCCAAGCTCAACAACATCCCGAACCCGGACTTCATCGACGTCAACCAGGTCCTGCAGGTGCCCATCAACCTCGCGAACCCGGACAACACCTCGTGCCTCAACCGCGGCGGCGCGATCCCGCCCGCTGCGGCGCCCGCCAACGGGACCGCGACGCCGCCGCCGCCGCCTGGCGGCAAGAAGACAAAGAGAAGGAGGAGGAACGCCAGCTTGCCTGCTGTCCTGCCCGCCAGCCATGAACAGCCGTCTCACTAGGATTTTGGTGATTTTGGTGTCCGACGTGGAAGCGAGGGTTGGCTATGACTCACTGTCTGTATGGAAATGACTGAGATGAACGTATTGGGGGCGATGGCAAGAAACCGTGGCTGGACGACACGAGACTTGGCAGCGGGCCTGGCAGTTTGGGGGCTATGGATTTGCATTGGCATGTGTTCTGGTTCCTGGGGGCGTTGCTTGATTTTAGATTTATACCTGGCTGGAACAGTCTGAATTTGATTGTTTTTATTTTCGCAAAAGTCGTCCGTGTCCCTTTGATTGTTACTTGTTTGTTGAAGATAGACCTCATGTGTTGTCAAATGCCACTTATTGATGGAGTTCATAACCCCAAAACCACGTGTTACATGTTGCTCTTCATGTTAAGCCATTCGGTGTATCCGTAGCCATCCAAGTTTCAGACGACTTCGGGCTTTTGTCCATTGAAAACTGTCTTAATCCCGAGCTGTCAGCGTCCATTCGGTAAGATCCCTGTATGTATGACGTCATGTCATTAACAATTCTAGTCCACCTGCCCAGCCGCTCATCACGGTGAACAACGGCTCGCCAAGCAGGACGCGCCAATTTTGCAGCTTCACCTGACTTCACCCCTGATTCGGACACAGTGCCCTGGGCGGTGCTACTATCATCAGCATATCAAATAGCTCGCCGACCGCCAACCGCGCTGAAGTGATACTCACATTGTTCATCGCAATTATCTCAAAACACACGCGTCGGACGTACGCCGCGTACGTTCAACCCCAATGGCTTACAATGGCAACATCCGCATCCTCACTGGCTTACCATGAGCCCTCCATCACCACCATCATCATCCTCTCCGGCTTCCTGCTGCTGCTCAACACCGTCAACTATGGCCTCGACAAGCTCGTCTACTGCGGCCTGATCGGGCAGGTTTTTCTCGGCATCGCGTGGGGCACGCCCGGCGCGCAGTGGCTGTCCGCGGAGACGGAGAACGCCGTCATGCAGCTGGGATATCTCGGCCTGATCCTCATTGTGTATGAAGGTGAGTCTCAACCAGCAACTGCCAAGTAAAGAAGCCTAGCTGACTGGGGTGACGCAAAATAAAGGCGGGCTCTCCACGTCTTTCAAATCCCTCAAAGCGAACCTCCTCCTCTCAACCGGCGTCGCCATCACGGGCATCGCCGTTCCCATCGGCCTTTCCTTCACCCTCCGCTCCCTCGTCGGTGCGTCGCCGCTGCAGGCTTTCGCGGCTGGCGCTGCGCTCTGCTCGACCAGTCTCGGCACCACGTTCACCGTCCTGGGGACCAGCGGCTTGGCGACCACGCGGTTGGGTGTCGTGCTCACGAGCGCCGCCATGATGGATGACGTTGTCGGCCTCATCATGGTGCAGGTCGTGTCCAACCTCGGCGGGGGAGGCGGCGGGTTCGATGCGGTGACTGTCATTCGGCCTGTCTTCGTCTCGCTGGGCTTCGCAGTGGTGGTCCCGGCTGCGTGTAGATTCATCGTGCAGCCTGCGACGGTGTGGTTGAATGCCGTCCGGGAGAAGGTTCCTGGATCAAGGCTGGACCGGCTTCTGCGACAGAGGCAAACCGCGTTTGTCATCCACACGCTCTGGTTGCTTGGTCTGGTGATTGGGGGTACTTTTGCTGGGACATCGAGTTTGTTGGCTGCGTATGTTGCCGGAGCTACAGTCAGCTGGTGGGATTCTGAGGTGCCGCATGCTCTACCTGAAAGAGGTGCAGCTGAGCAGTCTAAGGCTAGTGCCAGTGAAGAGAGAGGCAAATCGGATTCTTCAGTCGGTGGAGCGAACGGTGCCGTGCCATCACCAGCGACGGAGAGTGCGCCAGTGGCTGAAAATTCGGGGGCGGAAATCTACAAGCACTACTATCACCAAGCGGTCGAGCGCGTGTTGAAACCATTCTTCTTTGTGAGTCTTCCAATTCACCACGTCTTATCTATGCTAACCATTGTAGGCGTCCATCGGCTTTTCTGTGCCCATCACGAGAATGTTCTCGGGTCCCATCGTGTGGCGGGGTCTGGTCTACACCATCCTCATGATAATCAGCAAGATGCTCTGCGGAATCTGGTTGCTTTCATTCGCGAGTCCCCTTCAGACCGTGCAACGCCTCATCAAGAAAGTTTCCGGGACTGGCAAGAGACAGTCTAAGAAGCTTGCACCTGGTGCGCAATGTGCCGGGAATGCCGCGTCGGAACCATCCCCAGATGAACCGGCGCAACAAGCGCAGACCGGAGAAGGGGGGGCCCAGGCCGAAGACGTCCCTCTCCAGCCTTTGGGTGTCCGGCACACTGAGCCGACCCCGAAGAACGCGTCGCCCAAGCCGGAGATGCCGGTTTCCGTGTACCCGGCCTGCATGCTCGCTTTCGCGATGGTCGCCCGCGGGGAGATCGGCTTCCTGATCTCCGCCCTCGCGGAGAGCACAGGCATCTTCAGTGGCAGCTCGGGGAGCCCTGCGGAGCCATCGGAGCTCTTCCTCATCGTGACGTGGGCCATTTCTCTCTGCACCATCATCGGCCCCGTTTGCGTGGGCCTTTTAGTGAACCGAGTCAAGAGACTGGAGATGCAGACTGGTGGAAACAGCTCGCAAGGTAGACGCAATGTTCTCGGTGCGTGGGGGGTTAGCTAGATGTTGACGGATCATGTCCCCGTGGAAAAGCTCTCATGTGTGATGTGATAGTCGTGCCGGGTCGCATAACAACAGCACAGCCTCAGCTGTCAGAAATTCTGTCGGATTCGCAAGTCCGATCCAACACGGCCTAGCCGTAGTAGTGTCTGAAACCAATACCAAGGCTTTTGACATTCTTGACGTTGCTGCACCATCTCCCCTCTCGAGTCATGTGCCGTCCAAGCCGGCCCCTTGCAATTGCTTTTGCTCCCACCATGCCTTCAGGCCGTCCACGTCGCACCAGTCGAATGTTCGAGGCTCCTCGAACCACCACCTATTGCCGGGCATAGGCCGGTCGCTGACATACTTCTTCAAGCAACCCCCGTCGAACCGGTGGTTCTTCACCCCGACCAGCAACACCACGTTGCCAACCTTGGGGCAAAAGTTTTCCGCGTCCAGAAACACGGTCAGAATGACCTGCTTGCTAGTGCTCGGGTCAACTAATCGCGCGGTTCGTTGAGTGTGCGGCGGCATGTGTGAAGGTTCAACTTCGGAAAGCGAGGCGACCACGGCGAGGACGTTGACAGACCAATTCTGCTTGAAGGGCAGGTTTGGTATGGATTTGAGGTTCGTCAACTTCAACGGGACGCTCGGGTCTGTCCAGTCACGCGGAAGAGCAACCGGTCCTCCCATATTTCTTGCTTGAGCTCGGCGTTGTGTTGCCTTCGTCTCTGATACCCGCATAACCTCGAATCCATCTTCACCGTCGTCGTCATCGTCGTCGGTTTCGCGAACCATCCTGGGAGCTGGCTTCGGAGTAGGGCGTGGGAGTTGCCTCGGCACTGGAGTATTTGGAGGTTGGTGGGCCTTGGTCGGTGTAGTCGGTGGTTCGAAATCTTCAATATCCAAGTCGCTGTCGGAAATGATGTCTCCCTCCATTGGTTGCGCCTCAGGCCTCAATGGCTTTGCGTCAGGCTCGGTGAGTGCGCGGTGCCATCCAACGGTGACGAGGTCTTCCACAATCAGGTAAACCATCTGCCTCGTCTTCCCGTTGCCCTCGTCATCGGCAGCGACGTCCTGGAAGTGAACCGTCACCTCGCCCAGCCGCACGTAGCATCCAACCCTCACAGCTCTCGTATCCAAGAACCGATGCACCTCTCCACGCAGGAGCGCCTGTATACATAGTTCGCCATCCCCGAGCAACAGTCTTACGGCCCTCCAGCGCGTCGAATGGGGGACAGGAAGCGACTCAATGTGCTCGACGAGGAAGACGGAGCCGGGAATGCAGTAGCGGGTTCGCAGGAGATCGTGGATCAGAGGTTTCGGGGTAAAGGGCTCGTCATCGTCGGCGAAGGCTATGCTGGTCGAGGTCGTCGAAGTGTCGGGCGCGTGAGGGGACATGTGGACGCGTTCATCGTTTCGTGGGACGCGGGAAGACCGCGACCGCGTGAGGTGGGTGTTGGTTGATGATTTTGTCAGATTGACTCTCAAAGGTGGCGGGCGCGAGGTGTTTGCTGACGGTCTTGAGTTAGCGTGCATCCCACTAAAGATTCGCCTGCTGCACGTCATTATGTTGCTTTTAGCCCCGCGCTAGGGATCACCCCAGTCGCTAAACCGGCCTGGCAGCTGCAGACTGCCCCGATCACTACATGGGTATGAACGTGAACAACGGATTGGTTTCTGCATGGATGGTAAGATATTATCATTTATTTACAGCAGTCGAGCTCTTATGATCTAAGGATCACTTGTACCCCTTCGTTGAATAATCTTGCATGAGATACTGGTCAACGCAAAAGCGCTTCCAGGCCGTCTATTCTACGACTCTCATAAGCAGCATCATATGAAGGCGCAGCGGAATAGGCCTAATATTGACATGGATCTGCAGCTCTGGTAGCTCTGTTAAGCTTGGATTTGGACATGAACTATTCATACGTAGAGAATTCACTTCCAGCAAAAGATAAGGTGTCCGTTGAACGTCTTCCGTGGTGGAGCTGCTCTTTTCATGCTCATGATTGATTCCAGACCACCATCGACTCGCAGAAGCCGCAACAAAGAGCGGAAGATCCCAAACCGTTAGAACGAGATCGAGGATTGCTGCGTGTACCGTCATCTTTTAGGCCGTGATATGGCATGTCCGTTTTCGTCGGAAGCCGCATCCGGTCTGGATTCAGCAGACAACGATCCTGGGTTTCCAACTCCGGTGTCGATAACAAGTAGCGCCAACTCATCCAAGCCACTGGCATTCCGCCACAAGGAACAGTCTACCTATGTTGATCTGAAGAACCCCCCCTGGGTCTTTAGTGTCTAGAACTCTTTTCCCCTTTCTTCATTTCAGTGTGCATACTGTATACGTGCTGTGAACTATCGTCAATTGACTCGGACCGCTACTTTGCGAGCCGAGGAACAGTAATTTGGCATTACAGTCTTGCCTTACATCACTACGAATTGCTGAATCGTCAGTGCTCTCATCGGGATCGAGCATCGTGAGCGCGGGGGCTCGACGGCTCCTCCCGCCGCCTGCCCGACCACATCTCGGCCGTTAATCCCCACCGTCATGGAGCTCAACGCTACAACAACCGGCCCGTTTCCGAGCCCAAGCTCACCGGAGTCCCTCCCTCATGACAATCGACAGGGACTAGTTGTCGGGGTCACATCGGTCCTCCTCGGGCTCGTTGTCATTTTCATGGGCATCCGAGTCTACATCAGGGGATTTATGCTGAAGGCATGGGGCTGGGATGATTCATCGTACATATTATCAGGGGCAAGTTATACCAAGATGAATTCCAACATTTTGACTGACAATGAGTAGGTTTTCGTTATGGGTCTCGCTATACCCGTCTACTTTAGTAATGATCCATCTCCCTCATCGAGCATCCGCTATCAATACTGACACCATCACGTACCTAGATGTAGAAAAAGGCTCTCTTGGCCTGCACTGGTGGGACGCAGCCCCTGAACGCCTAGCTATCGACAGCAGGGTGAGTTTCACTCTTGCATTCCCAAGCCTATTGCTGACCTGACTAGTTCCTCATAACAACCGTCCTCACTTATCAAGTCGCGTTCGCCTCGATCAAAGCTACCTTTCTACTTCAGTACCGGCGGGCCTTTGCACTACCGTCCGTCCAACTATTCTGCGACGTTATGCTGGCTGCAACCGCCGTTATTATGGCATCCATGCTTCTCTCTGGAGTCTTCGTCACCAAAAAGCTCCTGGATCCGGAGTACGCCGCCAACTCCGACCAAAGCGCTTTCCTGATCTGGGGTTATGCGAACGCGGCTGTACACCTTGCCACCGACATCATCATTTTCATTCTTCCACTCCCTCTGGTGGGTAGTCTGAAACTTGCGACGATGCAAAAGGCTGGACTGATCGCCAGTTTCGCTGTCGGCATTTTGTAGGTGACGGTGTATTGCGCCACAATCAGAAAGGCTCATGCTGACACGCTCCAGCACTGGCGCAATCTCAGTAGTCAGAATGGTCAACCTTCCTTTGGGAATAAACTCCACCGACCCATTCTTCGACGCCGTCCCCCTGGTGCTGTTCAGTATCGCTGAGCCAACGTCTGCCGTTATATGCGCTTGCGTACCCATCATGAGGCCGCTGCTTGGTTGCACAGATCGGTCTCGCAACTCCAGCCATGGTTCCCGAAGATGGCTCTCAAAGGTGTCGGACAACTCTGCTGGCAACCAGACACCGTTGTCCTTCCCCGAGATGACGTACATGACTCCCGCAGGGAGCCCTCGCGGTGATTACGAAGGATGTCTATCGAATTCACAGGCCAGAGAGCTGCATATGATCGAGTTCGGGACTCCCACTCGGACGCCCTCGTCTCCAGCTACGCCGCTGCGAAGACATGAAAGCGACCTGGGCCTCTAGATAGATGAATAGAATTCTTTCGCATAGCCATGAAATTTCAATCATTGTTCCTCAAATCTGATCCGATGAACTTCATACGTACAACCACAAGAACAAACGCCATTGTTTGAGTGATAGAGAACAGATCGATAGGCAGATATGGTACGCAACGCTGGGATACTACAGGTCCTTTCTCGGACAGCCCTCTTCTATACTGTCGGAAAAGTCTGTGACCGCGAGAACATCCATTCCGGATCTATTTCTTCTTTCCAGCTTCGATCAGAAACCTTTGTTCGGTCTCTGTTCATGCATCTGTAACTTGATAAGCATTAATGCCTTCAAAGTTCGTAATATGGGTGCTGCCTTACCAGCTGCAGGGCTTGCAGCATCTCAAAAATCCTGCCACCCCCGCCGTCTCGTTTTTGTTCGGATTGACGATGCAGCCTGTGAGGCAAGGAAGATCCAACTCTTTGTCACAAATCCATCCCTGGTCGTAGCGGGCCTCGAGGCCTCCCATCCCTTTTCACCATGTAGAAACTGATTGACGACAAACTGCGGAAACACCGAGCGCCATGGAGGCGAAAATCATCGCTTGTTGGAATAGCATGTTTGGGTATTGAAAAAACGAATTCAAGCAGCGTCAGATTGGCTCATCAAGAGACTAAAGAGGCCGAAGGATGCCTTTTCGGAGATCAGTTGATGCTGCTTCTTGTGGTTATTATACTTGTTGGCCTCCTCGCGGCCCCGAGTCGCGAAAGATAACGCCATATCTTGAACATCAAGCCACAGTTTCGGTCTTCTATAATTAGTGCAGTCAGATATAATGGAAGCCTGCTGTAGATCTTACTCTCTTACTAGTTCTTGGCTTTGGGTGATCTTAAGAAGATAGCGAGTCATTTACTGTGGCTGAATATGTGAATTGGTATTCACTTTCCCGTTTGTGTTGAAAAAGGCAAGTTTTCGGAGTTCCAGGTGATTGAAATCTACCCATGTGGGGCTCCTCCGAGTCTCGCACTACAGTGTCGGTTGTATGAATTACATTCAACTGAGGCTGTGATAATTTGTAACTCCAGTCCGTAAACTTTGTTGTATAGTACGGATTGCCTCGGAAGTTAAGAATAGCGCGCGAGATTGGAGCTGTTCTGTGTAGCATCTGCGTAATCTTGTGGTGTTTCGTGCTAATTGAGACCAGCATCAACGTTAACAGGCACTCATTTAGTCCTGCATCCGGCCCGAAGAGAGCTCATTATCATACTGCTTAATCTAAAGCCAAAAAATTGATGGTGTTGTGGCAGTTTAGGAATCCTAGACACAACACAAAAGCAGACCTTTCCAAGCCCGTCACAAGTCCTCTCCATTCCTCGGGTATTCGTGACTTTCCCAATCTTGGACAAGGCGTATCGCGGTTGGAAATCAGACTTGTGCAATTTCTCAGGGCTATGGCTATCTACCCCGTTCTGATGGCTTTGGGGAATAGTCTTCACTAACAACTTGAGGTTCGGAGGAGACCTTGCAAAGTTGCCGACACGCAGGTCGGTTAGTTTTATACAGAGGTTTGACTTTCCGTTTACCTTGAATACAAGCGCATCGACTTTGATGAGTCCGAATGATCTCCGCTTAGTCTTGACGCAGATGCGATCCATTTCCTACGCACTCTTCAATCATCATAGGTGGGTCGTGCTCACATCTTTCCTGTGCAAGCTTTTCACGGGCAGACAAATCCAGAGACATACCCAAGAGGTGATATTTCATAGTATGTATCCAGATATTCGTGGTTTGAGCCGCGTTGTTTGACAAATAGGTGGTATACACATGGAGTCCGGGATGGGAAACGGACTGAGAGTAGTTACCTTTGGACGGGTCGATCCGCAACATTGGCCACCATGAAGACAGGCAATACTCATTTGTATTGCGATATTAAGATGCGTTGTTTATGTAATCTGGAAGACAGGTCTGACCGTGCTAGCGCCGTCGTGAAAGCGGACGTTTGTCCTCATCGGTGCTCCGTCGACATAGACGGCGTCGTATGCACGATCTGATGTTTCAAAGGTCCGATGAGAGAGATGCACAACAACCTTAATCGATCATCAATCCAATCGTGGGATGAATTTACGGATTTGTTTCAATCACCTAGTAGACTTCTGGTCAACACCGTGTCAACATGCAAGGGGCGAAGGCAACCAGGCCGAATAGAGAGCGGGATGCATCGACATGGCAGGTCCCCTGGACATGTACCGGACTCCTTCACCAGTAAACAGCACATCTGAGCTGCTCACATGAGACGGCAAGGGATGAATATGCCAAACAGTAGTGCTGTTCGTGCGCCCCCAGATTCGCGGGGTTCTTTGAGCTCGCCCTAGCCCCTGATGGCGCGTGTTCATAGCTTTTGGTTGCTGCGCGCTGCCAGGGCGATCTTGGCACCGCAGGGGCGAAAGTAAGCACAGCCGCTGAGAGTGCTCATGTTCACAACAACGTGCAGAGTTTGAGGTGGAGGCCAGCGCGGGCCAAGATCACCCCCAAGATCTATTCAATCAATCAGAGCAGACAGCGGCGATGTCGGCATGAGAATTCTAGCGGCACCGGCGCCCCCAAGTGCCGCTGAAACCAGCAAAGACCTCTGTGTTGGTCCGCAATCCCCCAAGGCAATGCGAGTCTGCCCATCGGTTGATCCATGGGCCAATATGGCGGCCGTTGAAGAAAGATAAAGGCCATCCGATGTCCTATCGAGTCTTCTACATGATTTCACGTAATTCAGCTTCCGCCCTTCACTGCTTGTTCTGGGCCATTACTGTCTTCCTCCTGAGTCTTCTTTGCTTTTCCAATCGCAATCATGAAGTTCCTCCCACTTTTCGTCACTCTCGCCACGACCGCAAACGCACATTCAATTTTCCAGCGGCTAGCTGTTGACGGTGTAGACCAGGGCCAACTGAAGGGAGTTCGCGCGCCAGAAGACGACAGCCCGATTACCAACCTCAACGATGCCAACTTCTCCTGCAACAAGAACCTCGTCTTCTTAGACAAGTCTGTCATCGCGGTTCCTGCCGGCGCCAGCGTTGGTACTTGGTGGGGACACGGCATGCGTGACGCGATAGTTCCAGGCGACGTGGACAATCCTATTGCAGAGAGTCACAAAGGTATGGACGGTGCTTTGACCCGTGACTGGCAACCATGCTAACGCGGAAGAAGGCCCCATTATGGCGTACCTTGCCAAGGTAGACGATGCCGCGACAGCCTCACCCACCGGGCTGAGGTGGTTCAAGATCGCAGAGAGCGGCCTTCAGAATAACCGGTGGGCGATCGATAATCTAAGGGCTGATGATGGGTGGTTCAACTTCACGATGCCTTCGTGCGTTGCGTCTGGAGACTACCTCATGAGAGTTGAGATCATCGCGTTGCACGAAGCATTTGAGGCGATGAAACAACCTCAATTTTACATGGAGTGTGCACAGTACGTCTCTTCTGAAACCATCCGACCTACCCAAGCCAGATATTGACGATGAGACAGAATTCATGTTGAAGGATCCGGTACTAACACCGGCGTGGACTTTGCCGAGTTCCCTGGGACATACCAGCTGAAGAACCCAGGCCTTGTCTTCGACATTTACGACGACAACGGTGGATACGACCCCACTGGAAAAACGTATTCGATTCCTGGGCCCAAAGTTTTGAGTTGCTGAGTCGGCGTCTATGTAACGAGTTTCGTGGCTAATGAGGGACGTTGTCCTGACGGCGATGGGGCCGCATGTTTGGGCTATGTGGTGATGACTACTTTTCTTGCTGCTGATGTCCTATCCAAATCATTCCAAATTTGCGGTGCTAGATACCAATATCAATGAAACTTCGTCATTATTCGACCCTTCTTGTGGTTCATGGATGCCGATGTAGGAGTACCATAGAGTATCATACGCATAATGACATGAAAACACCGGTACGTCCGTACCCTCGGCATCTTCCCAGCTATCTTAACTTCAGCTCTTGGTATATGAGTTGTAGATTAAGAGAGTAAGTTCGATTTCAGTTTCTATTGTCTCGTCTCGTCTTCCACTGCAAACAGAGAAGAAATTTCTCATCGGTTGAAATGATAAGCGTGAGAAGAATCCACGAGATACCCGAGCATCTTTCCCAGAACTCGATGGTACATTGGCTATAATGCTTTAAAGACTACGTATCTATGTATACGTAGATCTGGATACGCGTATCGCCCCTTTCTGTCTCGCGCGTGCTTGTTTCCGTCCCAATCCCAGAGCCAAGGCAACGAAGGTTTGGAGATACTAAGTGAGGCTCATGCATAATCGAATTCAATCTGAACCCCTCGCAAGCTCCGATATCCCCGTTAGTACTAATGGTCTTGTTGCCGACTCGCTCCCGGGCCCGGCAACTAAGCCGAAGCGCTATCTGTGGGTTGAAGCTGGGATTTGAAAGACGTTCCTGAACAGTTTGTCACCATATGTAGCCACAATCCATCATGTAGTCAGTTTTCACACCCTTGAAATGCAATGCATTCTTCAGAGACACTCGCTTTGAAGAACCGGGTTTCGCCGTTGCCAAGTTTTGGCTATCGGTCGTAAATGGGAGGTGGTGCAACATGATTAGTTGTGGTTGTAAATGCCGGGTTACTCCTTTTACTCAGCAACACAAGTGACGTGGTCAGTATCGGGTGATGTTTCTGACATGCGGACTTGGATTGGCAAAGAGTCAATGGCAGGTAATCGCTGTATATCTCATGCTCTGACTTGAGTGTCACTGCAGTGAAGGCTCAAATGTGGACTGGCCAGTGGATTTCGTTAACACAACGCAACAAACTCACAAGGACACTCAAACGGTTCAATCAGAGAATTCTTCCAAAATAGTTCTTTGCGAAACCGATGGTTGATAGGTACGACTGCTTCTTCTTCATTGCTTGACGCGAGATGATCTACAACGAGGTTGCAGATCACTTTACGTTGACCAAAGCTTGGCCTGAGAAAAAAAATCTTTCGGGCATCTTTTACGACCCATTCATGTCCCGCCGAGAATGTCACACAATGGTTTGGTCAGAGAAACGAAAAATTCTTGGCCCGAATCCGAAAAATATAGGCCCGGCAGGCCTGGTGGAGCCGGGGTGGATCAAGTTCTGCCAGCGCCGGTCACTGTTTCGCCAAGATTCGAGCCGGCAAGCTGCGAAATTCTGTGACTGCCCCGGACTTAGGGATTCAAGACTCTTGAATGTTTGCGCCTCACGGGGATTGTGTGAGTCCCGGGGAGGTAACATTGCAGGTGTGGCTGATGTTTTATCGACGGCCCAAGACTTCCGCGTATTCGCTAATCCCCTCTCGCATCTAGAACAGCTGGGAGGCCTTATCGAGTATCAGCGGCGACTGATCAGCAGTAGGCTGTGAGATAGCGTCATGTTTGTTGGCGACGCTAGAATTTTCTCTGACACTGGACCAATCCCATGTCCCATGGCAATCCCGGGGTCACTCGCTGTCGCTTTCTTTCCCATCAAGGAGTCATGAACCGGGATTCACCAGCGGGTTCTTGCAACTGTCCGGCGCTGCGGCAAGACCCGCGGCTCTCGACTCTTGGGCGGGTTACGCCAATTTTAAAGACCTGGACCTTATTTCCCCGCAGGGGCCCAGTAAGCGGGAGCGCCATCCTCCGGCGCAAGTTATGCAACGTCCGGCTCGATTTATGCAAGCGCCGGGTCCAGATGACCCCATTGTCGCGGACGTCTAGAAGTTTAGGAAGAGTCTTAGCACGATTTGGGGTTAGCGATATCAAAATGCGACCAGTCGCATGGCTCACTGTCTTGAAATTTCGAGCGTACAGCATGCAGTTTCTCGGAGCTGGCTGAGAGGCTTATGTGAGCTAAAGCTTGCTATGCGCAATCCACCATACGGACTACTTCTATGGGCGCACGAGTTGTCATGGGACGGTGTTCAAGCTTAAGACGATGCTGTGACCATTCCACGTGTGTAATATGCGCATGTTAAGTTGACGCAGCATTCGTAATTCGTATCACGACTCTGTGTCTCTATGACGATACGACGTAAATCATGAATGCGAAAATCAAGGGGCCCAGGGCAATGGTTCTCCGGATTTAAGAAGCGTAACAATGCCCGAAGATCTGGCCCGATCACGAAAGGGGCGGCTCATCCGATGGACTTTTGACAGCAAACACGATGCTTGGGCCAGGCGCTTTTTGACATCAGCCAGATTTTTCTTTTGCGAGGACGGGGCTCCAAACATGAGTCGAATGGCATGTTGGCGCGCCATCTGGAAATAGGGACCAAGCAGAATTCCGTCCCAAAAGATGGCCAAACCCCGTGTCTTGCCATGTCAACGCCGCGTCTCTCATCAAATGGTTCCAAGCCGTCAAGCCATCAAGCGGGATGGACCCCTGTCGTCGTTCGATCTGATCCAATCGCGTGCGAGCTCGCCTTCGCATTCCCTGGGTTTCTCGGTTTCGGTTTCTTTTCGCAATGGGTGGATCGAGCCTAGTCCTTGCGCAGCGCAGCGGAGCAAAACCAGGCGAACGGGAAGGGCGCAAGGGCCTGGGATCTGCACAATTTTGTGCACCAGAGCGGTTCCCCCCCTTGTCGTTACCCGTGGCGCGCCTGCGTGCTCGTGTGTCTCCCGTGATAGATATAATGTTACGTTTCCCCTTTGCTGAGAATTCTCGAATTTCTTTTGAGGCTCGTGCCAAGCGCTTCTATTCGACGACGACAATCGAACTTCCGAACAACACCTTAAAAACTCGCCTTACAACTTACACCAAGCGCACACTCCCGCTTATTAGAGTCTCAGTTCCTCAGGTCAACCTGGCAGTATGGCGGAACGAAGGCCTTCGGACTCTGCGCCGAGAGATGTGGACGTGGAGAAGGGAATCAGCCCCAACGCCTCCGACCTCGAGGGCGCAACTATCAGACCCGAATCTGGCCGCGAAGCCGCATTAAATCCAGACGATGCGCCGAAAGAGAACGACCCCAATATCGTCGACTGGGACGGTCCCGATGACCCTCAGAACCCCCAAAATTGGCCCGCGAGTCAGAAGTGGATGAACATTGCCGTCATTTCTATATTGACGCTTGTAACGTAAGTTGATTCTTTCTAATATGCTTTGAGTTACTCCTGCTAACAGCTGTAGACCACTTGTAAGCAACTCTGCATGGGTAAATCATGTTCAGTAACTGACCTCATTCCCAGGGCTCTTCAATGTTCGCACCCGGTATTCCCAAGATCATGGTAGAGTTCCACGAGACATCATCCATGACAGCCACCTTCGTTGTTTCCGTCTACATTCTCGGTTTTGCCTTCGGACCCCTTATGGTAGCCCCTCTTAGCGAAGTCTACGGCCGCAGACTCCTGTACAACTGGGGCAACGTCCTTTTTACCGTCTTCACCGTCGGAGCTGCTCTCGCCAAGAACATGCCTATGCTTATGGCCTTCCGATTCCTCATGGGTCTGGCTGGATCCGTGCCCATCACCATCGGTAGCGGTAGTATCGCAGACATCATGCCCATCGAGCAGAGAGGCCGCGCAATGTCAGCATGGGCTATGGGACCTCTTCTCGGACCTTGCATCGGGCCTGTTGCTGGCGGATATCTGATCAAGGCAGCTGGCTGGAGATGGATCTACTGGCTTGTGGTCATTGTGGTATGTCATGACTCTAGATTATGGAAGTTGGTTGTCAGTTCTAACCCACTTACAGGGCGGCGTCTTTATCCCTCTCTCCTGGTTCCTGATGAAGGAGACCTTCGCCCCTGTTCTTCTTGAGCAAAAGACTAAGCGTCTGCGCAAGGAGACTGGCAATGAGAACCTTCGCAGCAAGCTTGAGACTGAGGCCAAGGTTTCCGACAAGTTCAAGTTTGCCATCATCCGCCCTCTGAAGCTTCTTTTCGCCACTCCCATCGTCACCCTCATGGCTCTCTACGTTGCTGTCACCTACGGCATCTTGTACCTTCTCATCACGACGTTCTCTTTCGTCTTCAAAGACTACTACGGATTCGACGAGGGAACTGTTGGTCTGACTTTCCTTCCTGCTGGTATTGGTATGATTATCGGTGTCGGAACCTTTGGCACTCTCACCGACTACATCGTCAAGAGGAACAAGGACAAGGGCTTGCCTCACCGACCTGAAATTCGTCTGAGCCCTGCTATGGCCATGCCTTGTGGTGTTGTCCTACCCATAGGCCTCTTCCTCTATGGCTGGACTGTCGAGAAGCACGTCCACTTCATCGTGCCTATGATTGGTGTCGTAATCTTTGCCGCTGGTCTTATGGGTGTCATGGTATGCATCCCACCTACCGTTGCTTTATGGATGTGTTGCTAACAACAAGCTATAGACTTGTGTTCAGAACTACCTCCTTGACGCATACCCCCGCTACGCAGCCTCAGTCACCGCCGCGCTGGCTGTTCTTCGATCCCTGGCTGGAGCCCTCCTCCCTCTTGGCGGTCTGGAGATGTACAACGCTCTTGGTCTCGGCTGGGGAAACAGTCTTCTGGGTTTCATTGCTCTCGGTCTAGTCCCCATTCCCCTCCTCTTCTATCTCTTCGGCGAGCGAATCAGAAACAAGTTCAAGCCCAACTTGTAAAGTTTTGAAGACGCATAGGTAGCATGTCGATTTTTCGTGGCGTCGGCGTTTGGTTCAGCATTAGAGCATGACTTGCATTAGATGGATGGCATGAGGCGAAAGCGGCTACGGCCTGCACTTGTTTGTAATTATTTGATGGGCGAAAACTGTTGTTGCGACTGGGTCAAGAACACCCATGATTACATTTACTGTAAATATTTGAATGACATACAGAATCGAATCGTGGGGTACCACTAGTATCAGACGCAATCGTTGCTATTGGTTTCGCGGTGACTATATGTATGCATGCCTGCGAAAGATACCTTAGTTGGACTTTCTCTTTTATGTCAAATGGCGGAGTTACATCAGTTCTCACGTCATTGAAATGCGTTCTCGTTCAGAAGACCCAGAAAGTGCTGCTGCTCACGGTACCAATTGCCCAACCCAGACCCGTCCGTTTCGAAAATCTCATTGCCATGCCGTGTTGTCTCAAGACTGCGAGCGTCGGGAACGTCGATATCAAGCAGAGACTCAAGTGGATGTTGATTCATGCTACTATCCAACCCGCCCGTCTTTGACTCAATATGAAGGCGTGCAGCCCTGCAGAGGAGTTCGTAGATCCGGTGTGGATGAGTTGAGCAATCAGAAGCTTGATCCTCCGGCTGCAGCGACCTGGCAAACCGATCAAGAACGGCAAGATCTGCGTCATCGGCGGTCCGCACCGCATGGAGAAACAAGACACTGAATGACACGAATGGCATATTCAGAATAGCCCTGCCAAGTCAGCACCAGAACCGGTTTCTGCTTCCTTGGAATAGTAGAGAGATCTCAAGGATCTAAAAAACATACCAACTAATGTACTTATTCACAATTTGAGGATCACTCTTGCAATTGCGGATGCTCGTCATGCATTGATGGTGGATCTCGAGGGCGAGCCGAGCAACTGCAACGCATTCATCGGACGCGCCGCTTGGAGAGCTTCCAACCGAGGGTATCGCTCTGAGGATTAGCGTGAGGAGCGATGTATGACAGACCAAATGGCACTGCAAATACAAGACACGCAAAGGGTCTTCATCCGCAACCGGGTCGCTGTTGTTGGCATTCTGGACCTGAAGATTAGCGACGTTCAATCTTCACGGCATGATTCATGCTAACTAACCTCCATATCCACATGAACGTCTCGTATCATCTCCCGCAGTTGTGTGGCGAGCACCTCGGCGTCGTGCCCCCTCTCGAGGACGGGCCGCGATAAGCCCTGTGGGCTGTAAAGTTGTTCATATGTCTTGCCTTGAATCCTGGCCAATCTGATACTCCTCGGCTGGCTGTCTGGGTTAAATGAGATTGATATATCGACATCACGAATGTTGGGAGCCCGATCGAGCTGCAAAGACAACCCCTTGTCGAGCGAGTACACAGACCAGAAGAGACTCTCTTGAGTGTCAGTCGACGCAATTGACCCGTTGCGAGCTCTCCTTCGTGGGCTAGGCCGATTGTATCCCAGCGTCTGGCACAGACTTGCGGCGGATGAGATGAGAGACCAAGCTACCGTTGCTTTGGCATTCTCCATAGCGTCATAGGCCTGCCATAGTCAGTCAGCTATCTAATGTTCGTATGATCAGAACCTACTGCTACTGTTAATGCAGCAACCGCATCCATAGATGCTGGCAGTAAGAGTGGGAGTCTTGCGACCGCGTCATGGAGGTTCTTGCGGCACATCAGCCAGTGCTCCCTGTAGTCGTTGAGTCCGGTAGTGATAAGATGCTCGGCAAATATGTAGGCAAGATAGCCGTTGGCCAAGACGAAGTCAATCTCAGTATAGGCGTCGATCGCAAAATACATCTTTCTGCATATTTCTGCAAAGTACTCTGTCGGAAGCACTCGTGATATTCGAGCAATGCGAAAGAAATGTTCACGCGCTGCTTTTAAGTGAGGAAAAGACCATTTCCAATTCAGATGAAGACCTTACCTCTGACCCAACGCAAAATCTCGAGGACATCTCTGATAGGCGGCATCTGATCATCATCAATGTGCCCTCCTTTGGCAACTGTTCTGCCTCCTGAACGATGGTTTCCACCTGACGGAGGATCTTCCAGCGTACGTGTGAGATCAGTCAAGGATGAGACGACTTCAGACGTCTCCGGGCTTGATCCATTCGAAGTGACTGTCCCATCTTCTAAAACTGACTTCAGAAGGTCAATGACATGGGCTGAGTGGTCGAATGAGGACACATTGGTGGCGATGGTGTCTCGCGTTATTAGAGGCGGAGCCGAACTTTCAGGAGCATTTCCAGTAACAGCATTCAGGGCTGATTTTGGAATCTGTGCCGGATCCAGACTCTGTAGTATCAGCTTGATACCGTCAATACCTTTTGCGATGTCATCAATTTTCTTTTCGCTAAAATCGTGGGAGACGGATCATCAGCGATTGCTCGCCCAAGACTACAACTATGCTCGCGCGATCATATGTAAAAAGACCAACCAACGCCACAGTCTTGTTCTTGGATTCATATGAGTGACTCACTACTGCGCTGATATCAACACTCGTTGCTTGGGTGCCGATGTATTGGACGCAATTGCGCTATGGGTGCAGCTGACTTTTGCCACAGCACAGTTTGAACACGGTGACGCTCTGTCGCAACCAATCTACTTGTCTTAAGCATCAGCTATTCTGACAGCCTTGTAAATAAGAATAGTAAGCAAATACTGACCTTCCTTGACCGACATTGATCACACTGTCTTCTCCGTCAGCTTTCCCTTTTTCCCAGCGCGGTCCTGGGCTTACCGATCGTCGGGCGATGGCCGGGCGAGATCTCGTTCTCTTGTCAGACTCAATCCCGCGGTTCTCCATGATCAAATGGCGTACATGCAAAGTGACCAAGCGCGTCGGCCGTCGTGAATGGCAATCGCAGAAGTCATGTTAGTTGCAAGATGACTAATGGTGAGGCATGGGTATTCCGAGGTTGCTGACGCATCTCGGACAATTACCAAAGTTCCAGTCCGTGGTCGCGCCGTCAGCACATACACGCACTCAGCGGAAACGCGCGCATCTCCGGTCGGGGCTCGGATCCTGTAAATCAATTTGTGATTGGTTGGCGTGTAAGTCATCGGCGTCGGGCGTCTGATTACTCTTCTCGTCGCTACCTATGTTGGATCAGCAGAATCATCAAGGAGTACGTGAGTGTGTATCGTGCCATGACCCTGAATGTATAAGTATGAGCCACTCGAAGCGCGGAGAAGCGTTCTGCTAATTATCTCAGTGCGAAGTATCTCACAAAGTTAAAAAATTCCCAGCAAACACCATGAGCCACAACATTCTTATCACGGGCGCTGCCGGTTACATGTACGTACGATAAATCCTGACAGTGTACACCGCAATCACTGACTGACATTTGCGATAACAGCGGCGGTTCCGTCCTCGCAGATTTCATAGAGCGCACGCGCGGCCCTATCAACAAGGCAAATATCTTTGCTGTTGTCCGAACGGAGGAGCAAGCCCAGAAACTGCACTTGGCAAAACTCGGCGTCAACGTGGTCCAATTTGATCTGACCGATCAGCAAGCTGTTGTAGAAGCAATTGTCCAGAACAAAAGTATGTTGCATTGACTAGCATGCCGCAATAGTACAACTAATGATTTCCTAGTCGATCTCGTGATTCATACCGCTGGTGTCATCGACCATCAACCCCTGTCAAACCTCATGAAGGGGCTTGGCAAGCTTCGTGAGACGACCGGCAAAGACATCTTCTTCGTTCACGTAGGTTGTGATAGTTCCGAACTCCTCAGAAAATTACTTATTATTTTGCCAGACTTCGGTAGCGACCCTTTTCACCGAAGATGGTGGCTGGTCTGCTGGCGAGGTCAAGGATACCGATAGTCTTTACGAAAAGGAGAAGGAGATCGGGGGCCCAAACCATGCGCGACTGGTGAGATGCATATAACATTCAGACCCTCTACTTGCGCTAATACTTCTTGTCAATGTAGTCCAACATCCTGGTCATGGATCAAGCTGAAGCATTCGGCGTGACTCCCTTCATCATCCCGGTCCCCCTCGTTTGTGAGTTAAATCCGGTCGAAAGAAGCTTGAGCATCATACTAACGATGCCAAGATGGGCGAGGCACTGGCCAAGGCAGAAAGCTGTCCGTCAATATTCCGGCCATGGTCAGAGCTAGCAAGCGGCTTAGGGTTGTTCACAAATTCGACAAGGATGCAGTAAGTCTGAAAATTTATCGCGACTCTTTTCTGTCAACTTGCTCACCGGTCGCAATTTCCCAGCGCCAACTTGCGATACATATCCGGGATTTGGTAGAGCTGTACAGGCTCCTAACGGAGAACATCCTCCTTGGAAAGCCCATCCCGAGCGGTCGTGAGGGCTACTACTTTGCCACAGTGCACCGAGTCCCCTGGTGGGATGTCATGGATCGAATTGCTGTGGCCATGCATGCACGCGGGCTTGTCGACGAACCCATGACCAAAGTCTGGCCTAGCTACGACGTGGCGGCTGACACTCTTGGGTTTCCACGACTGTATATCCGGGCTATGGGAACCTCTAAGTTAGTGAATACCTTGATTACACATGCTCTGCGCAGTTCCCGCTGCATGGCAAGGAATTACTGACCTTTTGAATAGCGGAGAACTTGTAGCTGTCAATGGATACAAGCTTGGATGGCAACCCAAGTGGACTCAGGAGATGTTTCTAGAGTCCATCGATGATGAAGTCAATGATGTTTTGGAACTTGACACCGCTCAAACTTCTTCTCTTTTCACAACTCTTTTGCCGTCGTCTGGTAACTAGGACTTTTGCCATGGAACTACGAAGGTCTGGAAATGAGGTCCTGACTTGGTGGAGCTGGGAACACTGTCGCTACTGCTAGTTGATCATTCACTCACTCAGTCTAATCTGCAAATTGATTCTTTTTACCTTTTTGATGAATCATGTTTAGCGTCATAGAAATTCTATCTACTACCCAGGGTCACAAAGCAGGGAACATCTGAGGCTCATCATAGCCCTTAGAGTCACCACACGTCTTCGCATGAAACAAAGCAGAACTTTTAAAAGACATCGAGCTCTTACTTCTAGAACAGTGCTTGGGCGTTGCTACTAAGATTAGCGTTCCCTGAGTTCGCTATCAAGCAGAAACGGACAACGGAAGGTTGCCAATGTTTTATCAACCTCAGGAATGAGACATCGATCACAGCATCTCAACAAGCTTGAGGTTCTCCGCCCTGATGGTCTAGCGGTATGATTCTCCCTTAGGGTTGTTCACAACAATTCATTCTGGGAGAGGTCCCAGGTTCGATCCCTGGTTAGGGCCCAATTCCTTTTGCCCTCCCCCACATCGGTTCATGTGGACCTGAGACTCACTTTTTGCATCTTCTTGACCCGTTAAAGGTGGAGGCAACAGTAGCATACAGTTCTAGCGAGGCTTTAGGCAGGGAATTCAGTCGTATTGATTGGTCTAGTAGTACGTAGTAAAACATAGCTAGCCTGCGTAAAGAAGCGTTCTATTAGTGTCGAGAGACGAGTAAAGGTTTGAAACTCAGTTGTGTATAAATAACACAAGAATTCATTTCGCTGCAATCATTATTCAATTAAGAGCGTTGCTTTCGTCAAGCATTAAGTCGCGAGTAGTCTATCTAGTCTAGTCTATAGGTCATGTCCAGGTCGTATGCCATGAGGCAGTCTAAAGTCTAAGTCTAGGGTATCAAAGTCTATGATTCAACCTCCAACCCTTCGCCATGCCCCTTGAACATGCGATCATTATGCTTCCTAGAGCGAGGCATACTCCAGCCCATATCCAGGCGCTGGAGTATCCAAATGTGCGCACCAATGCCCCTCCCACCGGAGAACCGAGGAGGAGAGCAACCGACATGACAGAATACGCCATGCCTAGCCTAGTACCAATGAAATTCCGATCCAGTGTGATGTGTGTGAAGGTCGCAGGTTGCAGCGAGAAGAAACTCCCACTGCTGAACCCATAGAACACGACAACAACGATCAGACCGGTTGCATTGCTGACAGCCATCAGGCAGAACGCCGAGATGGACAGAATTAGCACAGCCACCACCAACATGTTCATCGTCCCGATCCGTGACGCGAACAAGTTGGGAATGGTCCTGCCGAGGATGGACGCACCGTTCAGGATGGAGAGCAGATACGTGGCGACGCGCGGCGTCGCGGTCTCGGTTGCCAGAGCGTACTTCTGGACATAGACGAACGGCGTGTACATGCCTAAAAAGACCAGACAGCAGGCGCACACAAAGAGCAGGTAAGGGACGTCTCTGAAGGCGGACCTGTCGATCCAGGCGCGCCTTTGCGGCGAGGCTTTCGGCGTGTGCATGCTCACGATCGAAATCGCCAGCGTCGTTAGAGCGATCAACGCCATGGTGCGCACAGTCCAGCGGAACCCGATCGCGGGCTCAAGCGACCGAAACATGATGGGGAGGACCAGGCTGTGATGCGAGAAAGTCAAAGTTAGCCCTATCCGGTGGGATACTTTCGTTTGTGTTTATTGACGATGTTCCAGAAGACTTACCCGCCTACGCCGCTCCCCGCAGCCGCGATGCCTGTCGCAACAGGCAGTTTTGTCGAAAACCATGGGGAAAGAACAGCAACTCCCAGAACTGCGAGGCTGCCCATTCCGACACCAACACAGAGTCCCTGGGAGAGGAGGAGTTGCCAGAGGTTGCTGCTGAGACTCTGGCAGATGGAGCCAACAACAATGAGCAGGGATCCCACCCAAAGGAGCTGGCGCGCATAGCCCAGATCGAAAACAGGGCCGGCAATAAACCCCAAAAATACCATTAGGAAGCTCTGCAGGGAGCCAATTGTGGAAATAGCAAATGGACTGTTGTCCCGCAGGAGGTCATCCTCATAGTAAGCCTGGAAGGTTCCGAAGCTTGCAACGAGGCCTGTCATCGCGCGTTCAGTCAGCCTCGGCTCTCTTCGGCACTTGCAATCAAGCTAAATATTTACACCACTACACTATGCAGCTGCTCTTGCACGTTGAGCAGTTGCGGATATGGGGGGTGACGTTGCAACGGCCTTGCGTTGCATCGAAGGGGATCGCTGAGTCGGAGGTTGCAGCTTACCCCATGTGTTGAAATAAATGAAAAACGACCCAAGAACCTGCAGCCACGCTTTCAAGCCACCGTTCGGAGGGTCCGCTATCTTGGGCTTGGCAGGAGTTATTTGTGGCGCTGATAGCTCGTCGATAGCATGTTCCTCGTCGATCTCGGAGAGGAAGTTCGGGCTGTCCTGGTCGGTGTCGTCGAGCCCTGTGGGCTTTTCTTTGTCCGAGGTAAATATCATGCTCCGGTCGGGATACCGTCGCATCGACGTGCTGGTATCGATAGATTGCGTTTCCGTCGGATTGCCCCCTTTGGCTCCCTCCTCAAGGCTGTGCTGTGCCTCTCAACCTCTATCCCACGCGCGCCTGTTCCGCTGTGACTACGGATATGCCTTTACACGTCGATCCGAGTAATGCGAGGGCCAGGGATGTTGTCGTGATTGATTGGATGACGTCTTAATCCGGTCGGGTGCGATACCCTTTGGGAAACTGCAAAATACAGAGGCTAAACTCAAAGAAAAAGGTTTCGGATAGGCCAGGACAGGCTAAAGGATCGCCCGTGCAGATTGGATGGTGTGCAGATGTAGAAGGTCGCAGTGGCCTTTCAGCTCTCAATACAGGTCATTCATTTCACATTACGAAGAGATTCGGACGGGCAATCACTGGGTTGATGAAGCCTCAGAGGGCAGGTCCCATTGCAAATTCCTTCGATTAGTCTCGGTATTCAGGAGTGCCACCGGCGTTGAGGCATTTGAGCGCTCGTCGATACCTCGGACAAGTGGAGTGGCTCACTGATAATTTTTGAGCGATTGTGGTTAGGTTACATTGGGCGGTGAATGGAGAAATGGTCTGCTCGGCCTGCTTTCGGGCATGCTCCGTGGCCTGGTGGCGGGGGTCTAGGTTTTTATTTCTATGTTTTGTTCGTTCCGAGCATCGTTCCGACATCCAACGTGATTCCGAGCCTGTGTGTCATCATCAATGCTCTTTTTCCCCTATAAGGTAAAAACAGGCATTGTCCGCCGTGTCTTCGTTGTCTCAACAGGGACCCAACGCTGGGGGCTCTGTTGAAAATTTCTTCAAGGAATGGCGCGACAAACTACGGGGATTTTCAAGTCTATTCCTCTCAAACATGCAAATCATTACGGAAGCGCCCGACACTTGTTTAACTACTGCATATGAAATGTAAAGCGTGTGTGATGACGTATGAATCCCAGTTCATCCCACCCGGAGTCATCCCACTTCCCTTGCCATCCTATGTCTGTTGCACTTAATTCCGCATTGACGGAACGGAACGTGGAGGCTTCGGGTGCCGGACGAAATGCCGGATGGCAGAAACTCTGTGCCTTTCAGGCAAGCCAAAGGCACATGTTGGCTGCGGTTGGCTACGAATACAGCCAGCCCGCAGTAGCTTGTAGATTAGGTTGCAGGTTCTGTGTTAAAGAATCGGCTCTTATCGCCGTTATCGTAAATACTACGCGTATCAAGCTCGGACTTCGGTCTTGGCTCCCCTGACAATCAAACGGCGATCCAGCCGGGCAGGTGATTGAAATTACAGCCGCGCCCTACAACGGGTTCTGTATGCAAACGCCTGACTCTTGCACCGGCGAGGATTGACAATATAGGACCCGGAAGAGCTTAGATCACCGCGAAGGCTCCAATTGGCTGAAATGCTGATCATACAAGATATCTCTCTACCGTCTAATGATACAATCCAATGATTGTTCTGCTTTTGTGGTTCAACGCTCCCTTTCCCTGGCCTTTCTAAAAACAAACATATTGACACAAACAAACAATGCCCCCTTTTTACTGGGTCAGGTAGGAAAGATACTCCTTCCAGCCTTCGCCCTGGCCGACATAGCCAATGTACATGTCTGGCCTGACGACAACGACGAACTCGTCATCTTCGCCCACCCACTCAGCCGAAAAGACTGATGAAGAGTCTTCGGGATCCGTCGTCGTACGAGGCTCCGCCTTGTGGGGGATGACCCTGAAGAATCTGGCCACATCCTTGAGACCATCTGCTGGGGCGGCCCCGCTGGCCTCCTGTCGTCCGATCTTCAACACCAGGTGCTTGCCATACTTGCCAGCGACAAGCTCATACAGACGCTTCGCCTCTTGTTCGGACGTTGCGGGCGTGAGGTAGACGTCCGGGCAGCGCCGTCCAGCGGTCCAGAAGCCCGCCGTGGTGCCCTCGACAAGGGGCGAACCGGTGCCGTCGTAAGATACGCCCATGCCTAAAGAGAAAAATTAGCCGAAAACTCTTTTCCCTCGGTTTCGGAAACGTGGAGCCCCAGCAGAGCGCGGAACATCCGCACACGCGCTTGTGCTTGGGAGCCAGGGCACACAGCATTCTGGAAGCGCGGTTTCCCCGTTTTCTCTGTGACCGATCTCCCCTTTTCTGGGGGCCAACGCAGAACAGAGTTTGGGGAAGCAGGACGAGCGCCAGCCCTGGGGGCCGCGGACGTCACGCTACGGATACTTGCTTAACCATAGGGAAAAAGCTTACCTGTGATGTACCCGGCATTCTTTTCGATTGTGGAGACGTACTGCTTTGCAGTGTGGACGGTGTCTCTGACCAGGGCCGCTGCAACGTCGATGACGCCCTGGGCCACGGTGCGTCGCTCGATGTCGTAGCTCTTGATCAACTTATCGACGGAAGCTTGGCTGAGCTTGTCGTTCGTGAGAACCCCGGCGAGTCTCCACGCCAGAGCGAACGAGTCAGCCACACCGGTGTTGAGGCCCTGGCCACCGTTCACCGAGTGAACATGGGCAGCGTCACCTGCCAGAATGATGCGCCCGTCGCCGCTCTTGGAGACAAAGGTTCCTGCAATACGCTCCTTGACTGTATCGACGTGTCAGCGAGTCCGAAACCGAAGGCGCCGGAAAAGTCTCTTGCGTTGCTTTGGAGGCCACGAGGAGCGCGCTTACCATCAAACGTGCTGAACCACTCCGTCTTCTTGAAGTCCACCCGGTGAGGTGCCATGTGCTCCCTAATGGAGTTCTCCGCCTTCTCTTGCGTAATCTCACCGTCTAGCAGGACGTAGAAGCGCGCCATGTTGCGCTCTCTGGGAATCCATGAGACTCTGCTCTGGCCGTTGAGCTGGAAAGTGATGATCTCGGAGCAAACAGGGAAGTCAGTGTCGATGAATGTGTCCAAAACGGCCCAGATCATCTCTGGCTTGGTCCCGGTGAAGCTGATGTCGAGCGCATTGCGGACGGTGGAGCGCGCACCATCGGCTCCCACCGCATACTTGCTGCGGATCGTGCGACCCTTGCTGGTGGTAACGGTAACACCTGCCTTGTCCTCCGCAATGGTCGAAACGGTCTCGCCGTAAGAAATCTTGGCCTTGAGCTTCTGCGCAAGAGCCTGCTCAATGACGGGCTGGCCGAGCATCAAGAAGTTCTTGCGATAGCAGTGCTCGAGGCCAGTCCACCAGTGGCTTTGGCGGGACTTGAAGTCGCCCTCAGCGAAGGTTGAACTTGCTGCATCATGGTAAGCATATGGACTCCATTTGTGCAAGTCTTGGTAATTTCTTACTGTTGCAGGTAATTCCCTCAGGAAGAAGATCGTCGAGGATGCCAACAACCTCGAGAACCTGCTGGGTGCGCGCGTTCATCGCATCGGCTCTGCCGAGCTCCAGAGGACCTTCCTTTGCATCTTGATTTCGTCAGCTGTGCGCGCTCAGACATTGAGACGCATTTACTCACCAATAATGCAGACGGAAACGCCCAACGACTCAGCCAGGTATCCAGTGAGAAGACCCGTCGGTCCACCTGAACATCAAAATTAGAGATGATGCCCGCATAGCAGCTCGGAGCCGAGCAAGGCTTACCGCCGACAATGGTCAAGTCGACCAGAGTCTCTTCTTCGCGAGGAATGGAACCCATTGTTGCAGTGAGTGGTGTATGTGAGGTTCCGGTGTGTGTTGTGTTGTGCAAAGACAAGGGATGGGCAAAGGAAGGAGTGAGGAAGTGGAGGTGTTTCTTGAGCCGAAAAGGTGCAGTAAGCTGCAGATGTGATATCTTCAAACTTGGTGTAAGTCGTTTGATATGACTTTTGTTGCGGCAAGATGTTCCCGAGTACGAGATCTCGCAAATCCAAGAGAAGAAAAAAGATCCGGGTCGGACGACTGCCGATTGCTAAGCCGATCAGATCAGAGGCGGAGATGTCGTCTTACGTGGTTGCAGATATTGCCCGATGGGAGGCGCACTAGATATCTGACAACGGGGGCTGAGACTGACACGGGGGTCCAGATCCGGGATGGCAGTCGATGACGCCGAAAGCAGCTCCGTACATGCGCCGAGCACGGTGAGTCCGACGCTGGGTGAGTATCGCGATAATCATCTGATATCGGAGCGCGCCGGGGATGGTCCCGACATGGAATCGCATGCTACGTATTTGCTACGCACACGCAGCGAGTGGACGAAGTGTGGATGCACTCCGCAAAACGCCCAGACGTTGAGGCACGTCTTAGAACAACGACCTGACAAACTTGAATGCTCTTCCGACGATCTCAATGTGACATGCCACGACATGCCAATGTTGCAGCGCAGTGGCCCTCCCCGGCAATCTGCCTAGACCTGCCCTTGTAAGGAATCATCGCCGTCGCTATCCGGGCGTGTCCATGTCTTTCCGGACCGCGTCGCCCGGGGGTATTGGCCGATCGGGTAAGGCGTCTTTCGATTACTCGGGGGACCTTGTCTCCACAGCCGCGGGAGGATCCTGCCGCCACGGAATCTGGGCCATGTTTGCCCATGCTCAACCACATCTGCCGCGGCATCCATGGCCCGTCACCTAGTGGCGCCGTGGCTCGATTCTTTTTTGGGGTGGATTCAGGGCCCGGAGATGGACCCCCATTGCTCCCCACACACCTTCAGCCTGCTTGTGTTTTCTTATTAGTCCTAACGGTGGCTTTAACCAGGGTTTGTCCACCTTCCTTGACGTCTCCCGCGCGGCTGCGACTGAGATCTTGGAAATCCAGCCAATCTTCTCCTTTGGGCCGCCTATGATGATGTTCCACACCCACGCGTGGGTCGCGGAACTGGCTGTCAAACCTGGCCCAAGCCCAGCTCACACACGCGGTGCATAACACTTTCCTGATCCTGCTGGGCCCGGGCAATACAGTGGGGTGGCAACCCTGACTCGATCGACGATTAGGATGGTGCCTGTAAAGAAGAAAAAATTGTCAATGCATGGGACGACAAGGCTGGAAGTATTTTGATCCCGTAGTCGTTTCCTTGGTTGGCTGGTACAGAACTAGTCTCCTATCGAACACCCTGTGGCGACATATCGAACAACCATGGAAACGAAAAGAGTGGACTTCGGGACAGGAGGAGTGGACAGCCACATTCGGAATATGCCCATTACGGAGAAGGGAGCGACGAATGGCCAGATGTGACCTGATGCAGCTCTGCGGGCAGTGCCGTAGCTCCTTGCTGTAACCCCTTCCTTGCGATCATCATCTCCGAGAGTAGTATTTTGCATATGCAGCTTTGTGTAGACCAACGCCCAAGGCAGGCGCAATATAAGCCGGTTCTTCTTCCCGAGCATTCGGAATCATCTCCCCTCTAATCCAGGCTCAATTTGAGTTAAGAACAAGCTGCACCTTCCAGCCCTACTGAACTCTCTTTTGATTGTTAGCTCCTTCTCTTGTCCAGGCCCTCCCCTACCTCACTCTTTCTACCTAAGAGACAAGCAACTCCCACTGCATCTTCACACACGCAGCTGTCCTTACCTTCACACATCCATCCACACAACATGCCTTCTGCCATAGAAGTGCCGCCTCGACAGCCCTCACCGGAGGTGAAGCTGCTCTCCAAGGTTGACTCCCAGATCATGGACGAAGAAGCTCTTACCACCGCGGCCGGCATCTTGGACATCATCTGCCGTTATCGTCTGAAGCGTGCTAGCACAGATGAGCTCGAGGGCAGGCTAGGCTTCCTCTCCCAGATCTACAGGAAAGTCAAGTCCCAGAGCGAGATTCGCATGTGCCTTCCTGCCTTCCCCTTCAAGTCACCCAACACAAGAGACAAGGTCCTCAGCCGTCTGCCTGATAAGGCGGATGAGTTCGCCCTTGCCAACCTCAACGGTCTCTGCTCAGCCATCAAGGACTACTACGAGCCCGGCGCGAAGCTCACTATCATTTCCGACGGACTGGTATATAATGGTAAGCTAGCTTGACATTCTGATTCTGCTGCTTTCGACACGACTAACACATTTCTATAACAGACCTTCTTGGTGTCCAAGATAAGGAAGTCTGGGCGTACGGAGAGACTCTTCGTGGCATTGCCGCCGAGCAGCGCTTGACCAACATCCAGTTCTCTCGTCTCCAGGACCTCGTCCACCTCCCTAACCTCCCCAACAAGCTCGAGGAGATCACATACGTCGCCAACGCAACCAACTTCCGCCGAGCGCTCCTCAACACCTTCGGCAGAGCCGACTACGACCCCTCCAACGAGATCTCCAAGAACGAGGACACCTGCCTGACATATCGCGGATACATCAAGTTCCTCGAGACCGATTTGCGCCATGTGTACCCCGTCGGCGAGGACCGCTCCAAGACCAAGTTCAAGACTGGCATCGAGTACATCTCTAAGCAGATGCTTCAGCGCGGTGACGCCTTTGCGCGTGCTGTGCGCGAGAACTTCCGCGACCACATCCGTCTTTCCATCCACCCCTCCGTGGGCGAGACCAAGATCCCCATCAGCCCCTTGCCGACTACCACCTACTACACCACCCCGTGGCACTGCTCCATCGCCTTCAGCGTCAGCGGCGCCATCACCACCGGGCCCCGATCCGAGTTCGAGAACGACCCCAAGTACGAGCTCGTCTACGAGGACGGCAGACCCAGCTACTTCCGCGAGAAGAGCGACCTCTACAACTGGAACAAGGACGTCACCTTCGAGCCGATCTACCCCTGCGGCGTTGTCATCCGCCCGGCTGCCGGCCCCAAGAAGCTCTCCATCCACGACATCGACGCCAAGAAGGTCCGCGCCCTGTCCGAGGTCAACTCTCCCGTCATCATGCGCGGCTTCTCCAAGACCAAGGACCGTGACCTGTTCGTCAAGAAGTCTGAGGAGTTTGGAACGCCTCTCCCGTGGAAGTTTGGCCTTGTCCTCGAGGTCAAGGACCAGGGTGCCGATACCCGTGGTCTGAATAACGTTCTGTCAGCCGAGTGGATGCCCTTCCACTTCGATGGTCTGTTCAAGACCCACAAGGTGCCCCAAGAGGACGGAACTGAGAAGCTTCTTCCCAACCCTCCCAAGTAAGTCCACTTACAGCGGCACAGCAGTGCAGATCCGATGATCCGGAGCTAACCCACTCCTGCAGGTTCCAGTTCTTCACCTCGGTCACGCCCTCACCGAAGGACACCGGCTTCACCCTCTTCACCCCGTCCCGCCTCGTCTTCCAGAACCTGCCTCCCCACCTGCCTCTTGAGAAGCTCTCCAAGCTCACCTGGAGCGTCCAGACCAGCTCCTTCGACGCCACCAAGATGACTGGCCTCCCTCTCGTCACTCCTCACCCGGAGACCGGCGAGGCCTGCATCCGCTACCACGAGCCCTGGCCTCAGTCCAAGACCACCTTCGATGCCACCTACGTGAACATTGAAGGCGTCAGCGAGGAGGAGAGCACCGAGATCTGCAACATCCTTGACTCCCTGTTGCACGACCGCAGGAACACGCTCTACTTCTCTTGGGAGGAGGGCGACCTGCTCGTCAGCGACAACGTCCTGGCGATGCACACCCGCAGTGACTTCAAGGCTGGTTCGCCGAGAGAGTTGTGGCGCATTCACTTCGACTAAGCGTTTGGTTGCATTGGGTTGGAGCGAGTATTCTTGCATTGTACATAAAAAGTTGTAAAAGTTGCAGCATGGCTTTAGGATTCCCTCTCTGTTCTGTTTAGGTTGGCATAGGCATCTTTTGGTAGATTGAAACGAATCACATCACTTATGATCAATACGCTACTCTTTCCTGACGTGACATGTTTGCATTGCACATCAAGTCTATTATATTCTCATCTTAGTTCCTCAAGCACTTTGGGGCATTTTTAGTGTTGACGGTAATGTCCTTTTAATTGGTTAGGAACAAAATTTGTCAAGTCCGTCAGCTCAGTCTCACAGACAGTACACAACACTCAGAATAGCTCAGTAGAGTAGCAACTTAGTTGAGTTACCAATGGTCGTTCAGAAAAATCGCTGCAACAGAGTGCAAAAGTCCCATTAACACCTAGTATCCAACCAATCATAGTTGCGCCTTCGTTTCCAACATCCGCCTGCCCTTCTCCAGCTCTTGAGTCAAGTCGTACTTCCATATCCAGTCCATGCGGGTCGACAAGTTCTCGGCGATCCACTCCGGGTCATCCTTCAACTCCAAATCGTACAATTGCCCCTGCTCGCGGCTGTCCGTGACCAAGTTCTGCGACCTCTCCTTCCTGGTCTTGTTGTACACAGCAAATGCAGGCTCAATCTCTTCGGGGCTGGAGATCACACTCAACAGGTTGCCCATGACGTATGCATCTTCAATTGCCATACCGGCTCCGGAGCCCTTGTGGGGTGTTGAGGCGTGGGCTGCGTCACCCAAGAGGCACACCCGGCCCTTGAAGAATGTGTGACTGGGCGGGTGGTCGAATAGGGCCCAGACATCGGGCTTTTGCATCATCTGGATGATTCGACGGGCTTGTTCGCTCCAGCCTTCAAAGTCGGCAAGCATTTCCTCCTTGTTCACTGACACAACCCAGTTGTCCGATTTCCAGTTGTCTTTACTGCGCATAGCAACCACTAGAACTTTGTTAGTATCGAAGACCCGTTTGAGGTGCTTGTTGCAAACTTACCATTCATGTATTTGCCCTTGGCTACGGAGAAGGTCAAAATGTGACCATGCCTTCCGCAGTACATCTGGGCGTTCCCGGCCAGCTCTTCACCAAGCAGCTCTTGAGCTTCCTCAATGGGAATCAGCCCCCGATAAGCGCATTTTCCGGAGAACACAGCCTTAGCGGCTGGATCATTCTCTCCCAGCATGACGCTGCGCAACTTGGACTTGATGCCATCACAAGCAATCACCGCGTCGTGTCTAGCTGTTGTGCCGTCCTGGAACTTTAATAACACGCTCTTCCCATCGTCCTCGTAATCCACACAGCGCTTGCCAAACTTGGCAATTCCGTCCGGCAGCAGCTTCACCAGCTCATCCAGAAAGTGAGCGCGGTGGATGCTCGTCTGCCCGCCGTCACACTCCAGGCGGTAGATCAGGTCGCCCTCCTGGTACTTGCCGTCGCACGACTCGCCGTACCTGAAGTCGAACCACACGCCCTTGTGGTCCTCCGACTGGTTGTACGTCACCTGGGCTTCAAACGCGTCCCGAACGTGCGGTGAGATCAGAGACATGGCCCTCAACGCGTTGGGCCCGAACGAGACGCCGGCCCCGATCTCTCCGAACTGCGGCGCCTGCTCGTACAGCGTCGTCGGGATACGCTGGAGCAGGAGCTGGAGTGTCAGCGTCAGGCCGGCGATACCGCCTCCGACCACAGCGACGTTGAAGTCTTTGTTCGGAGGCAGGCAAAACTCTGGCGGCGGCGTCATCTTCGATACGTGTGATTGAGAAGTGAGAAGTGCCAAGGAGGAATAGAGTTCGGACGCAGAAATGAATAGGACGGGCACGTGCTGTCTGTCACCCTTTTCACTGTGTGCTTTGAAACGAATAATCGAGCTGACTCAAAATTCTTTGGCCGTGTCCCAAGGTAAAGGTATTTCTATGAAGATATACATGGAAAGAGTACACGGCGCGAACCACCAGAAATGAAAACACCTGCAGCAGAGCTTGTCCCTTACAGCCTCACCGGCTACTCGGATGAGACCTATGACGCCGACGACGACAAAATTGAATGACAGCACCCACCGGAAGGATCCATCGGCTGCCACCGACAATTCTTGCCGATAGTCCCGGGCCCCGAAATTCAACGGACAAGCAGCGTCGATGATCTTCGGATGGGGCGTCCACGTTGTGCTGACGTTCTTGCGGTGGCGTATTGGCTGGCGCTGTCGGGTCACGGGTTATGCATCTTCGGCTTCGGGAATTGGGTTGGTTCTAGAAAGTCCACCAGCTGCCTAGCCGAAGCAGCCTTCGGGTGACGGTTTTAAGGGGCGTGCATTGACCCGGGTAGTATCACTTCTCAATATCGGCAGTGAGGGGAAACGAGGGGGATGGATGAATGGGGATCATGCATCGAACTAATCTTGTCCGTTGCAAGCTCTCCGAAACTTTAAAGCTTCGGCTGTTGAAGATTGTTCGTTGTCTCTGAGCGTTGAAGAATCGCCATGTGGGCGCCATTGTGTGTTAGTTACCCCAGACGCCACAAAAAAATGTCCGTCTAATTTAGTCTCGTCGATAGTTGCTGTCGCACCGCCCTGGCCGGAGCCCGATCCGAGAGGCACTCATTGCCTGGGGAAATTCGGGTATCTTCCCCAGATTCCCCGGATTCTGTCAAGATGAATCTCGAGATCCAAGGAGGGTTGTTTCCCACGGGATGGGAAAGAGTTTAAAAGGTCAGCCCCACCGCTGTCATTGAGTCACGGTGATGGTCAGACCTCAGACTGGCTTTTGAGTTCCATCAGACGGCTGCAACAATGGCGACTAAACCAACCTTCATCTTTGTACCTGGCGCTTGGCACTGCGCGACTCGCTTTCGGCCTGTGACTTCGCAGCTTGAAGCTCTCGGATACAACACTGTGTCCGTCCAGTTGCCTTCCTACGGAGCAAACCCACCGCTGAAGGACTTTGAGCCCGACGTTGCGGCGATTCGGCAAGCGATTGAGAAGGCCGTCGACAATGGCGAGGAGGTGGTGCTGTTCATGCACAGCTACGGCGGTGTAGTTGGCTCTGAAGCCTGCCGAGGGCTTGATACAGCAACACGCAAGAGGGAGGGCAAGCCAGGGGGCATTGTCCGCCTGATCTTTTGCGCTGCTTTCCTGCTTCCTGAAGGTGTGAAACGAAACTATTTCCCAGTGGTCTGTATGACATTGAGACTAACATGGCTTGAAAGGAGTCTCACTCATCGACATGCTCCAAGGCCAACCGCTGCCTTGGTTCAAGTTGTCAGAGAATGACACCATCGTCGACGCCGAACGGCCCATAGAAATATGTTACAACGACCTTGACGAGAAGGCGGCTGCGGAGGCGGTGCTTGGGCTGAAGTGCCACAGCTACAGAACGTTTTTCAGCAAGCTTACATATGCCGCCTGGAGAGACATCCCGGTGACCTACATTCTCTGCGAGCGGGACAACGCGATCCCGCCGCCAGCACAGCAGCAGATGATCGATGCTTCTAAAGTGGATGTTGTTATCGAACGGATGGATGCTAGTCACTCGCCATTTTTGAGCAGGCCTGATGATGTTACGGCGGCGTTGAGGCGGTCGGCTGGAGAGGTCTTTTAGCGAGCTATTGAAACCGACGTGTTTGTTTGCCTGTATGAGCTGCATGATTGTTTTCGTTAGGTATGAACCAAGAATTGAATAAGTTCCGCGAGTTTCCAGATTTAGAGGTCTCAGCCTCCGTCTTCATGTTCTCGTGACCAAGATGAAAGACAACTGAAGCTGTATACGAAACCATTGACGGACTTCACTCTTGTGTGTTTTGGTCATTACGGTATCATTAAGTCGTACTATCGCTACTTTACACATGTATAGATGTCATATCCTCCTCAACATGGTGGATCAAGCAACGCACCAGTTTCCGGCATCATCATCTCATCGGTGTATCCCAGATGTGATAGACCCACATCCATGGTCGGAAAGAATGGCATGTCGTGGGCGTAAGAGTCGAAGAGCAGCGTCCTCGGTGACATTGGAAGTAAGATATCGGTCGACGGTGTCAGAGCCTGCGTGATATTTGATCCCCTTGCTTGCTCCGCTTCCCCCAGCTGATGACCATCGGAGCTCCCTGTTGTTAGAGAAGCGTTCTGGTCTATGCTGCTCAATTCTTCCGCGTCCGAAGTACTGTGTAGCCTTTGGCCGCCGAACATCCGGGACTCTCGACCGAAGCTTGCAGACCCCATTCTTGAGGTATCGTTGGATAATGACGCACCATCATGAACGCTTCCGAAGAGCTCTCCTATAAGCATCCCTTGGCACTCCATCTTGCGCCGAGCCCTCCTTTCCGTGTACAATACGCAGGCGCCTTGCAGATGCTCAACTATAGATAATTCCCTATTAGCAACTGGATCATGCTTGCTGAACCGTCGTAGGAGCGCTTGGGCGTCTGCTAAGCTCTTGTCTAGTGGGAAGGTGCTGTCCAGGTCACCAAACACAGCCAGTCCAAGCACCAGGGCCGATACGAACACCGAGTTGATAACGAAGGGATGTCGCTTTGAGACATTCTTATCAGTGATGAGGCCTGACAAAAGGTCGATGGTGCGGATTGCCGAGTCTACGCAAGCGTGGACTAGCAGTTGGTCAGATGATGATGACAGCTGTGGCTCATCATGCCATGTTGACATGTTTTGTGACCGAGCCATGTTCCTTGAGACAAAGTCGATGAGAAACGGCCGTGAGAGTAACATGATGCTCCAATAGTAGGCCTCTTTCATGTGGTAAAGTCCCACGTTGGGGTACTTTTCACCATCCTCCGCTTCAACATACATGCCTGACTTTACGCCATCCGCGGCAAGACCGTCGCTGAACCGTGCAGCCCAGCGACGATGTTGTTCGCTGACGCGCTCCAAGGTGTCTGTCGTGACCATGCGCTTGGCGTAGACATCGTTGAGAATGGACTCAAAGATGGAACATAGCTCCAGCGAGGCTGAGTGGTTGTCGGTTGATGAGAAGTCCCGGGATTCTGTGGTGGCCAAGGGCCGCCCTAGTGAAGCCGCAAGGAACAAGTCTAAAACTCGAAGGGCTTTCCATAGACGCTCCCTAGTTTCTTGCTCGTGGATCGGGAAGAGAGATGAGTTGTCTCTTTTGTGTATACCCAGTGCGTGAGCTGCACGGACGGCGACGCCGAGATGCATGAAGGCGGAATTGCGCCTGGATGCGCCAAGCAGATAGACGGTGATCAAGACGTAGGTGCTGACGGTATTGTTCGTTGGATTCTCCATGGCATAAGAGACCGCCAGAAACCGGCCATAGTTGAAGTACTTCTCGGCGTCAGCATCCCTATCGTCTGGACATCTCTGAGCCCCAATGCCGAAGGTGAGAAAGAAGATGCAGTTCATGGCCTCTTCATCGTGACTCGTCGGTTCCCCACGGAGCCACTTTTCCAGATCATTCAAGAGCTCTGCTTCGTCAAATACCTCGAGTATGCAGTTGGTCGCCCGCAAGTACCACCGGAGTAGGTACCTTGCCTGTTCGGGGCTGGGCTTTGCTGGGATATCTGCTGGGTTGGTGATGATCCATTTCGGGCGTCCTTCTGGAGTTGCCTCAACCATGAGGTGTCGCAGGGGATCATCTGTGAACGGGCACGACCCGACGCGGTCGCGGACCAGCCGGCGGATGACTTTCAGGAAGGCCAGGTTGGCGGCATCGCCGATGAACATGAAGCGGCCGCGGCCATCGCCAATGAGCCGTGAGATCTGCGGTACCACCGTGTTGGGCGAGAGATGACACACTTGCGAAGATGCGCGTCGGTGGTGGTGGTTCGGCGAGACACCGTGGGCTTCTTGGAAAGAGGCCGTTGAGCCATATGAATGGAAGATGTCTCCTCGACTTGCCGGGCTTCCGTCAATAGCCACGCGCTGCTGCTGCGTCGGAGGAGGACTCCTCGCCGATGAAGCTGAGCTCTCGGGCGGGAAGGTTGTTGTTGTCGTCGGACCGCTGAAGGAACAGTCGCTCTCGACTCTGCGGATAACGCACCGCCTGCAGGGCTGCTGGCCGTCGCAGCGCTCTTTCCGCCGCTTGCAGTTGCCGCAGGCTTTGACGCATCTGCGCCGTTCGCTCTGTCGGACCCTTTTCGTCGGCATTGTCTGGATACTGAAATCTTACCCAAAACCCTTAATCTTCTCGTCCTTCTTTCGAACTGAACTCCTTGTGAAACGCAAATCGTGCGCTGGGTTGGTTGGTTGGCTACAGCAACGGCGAAAACGGGAACGCGTGGCAAAGAGGGAAAAAATTACCGCTATGATTTCTTGGTGTCAAACAGCCAGCCCAGCCTGCTGCTGCAGTGCCAAAATCCGGGGCAAACTCGCTGCGGCACAGCAGCCTCATCTCCTGCGGGGGAACGCTTTTCCAGGGGGCTCCCAGGTCATCAATTTCCCCAGATTTTGCGCCCCTCCACGGCGCGGCATGCCGGGCAACTTGATAGCCATGACGGGGCCAGGGGGGGGTAGCAACTCAGAAGCAATGGGGGAAGGTGTAGAAAGGGACGGTCCAATGAGCTAGTCCATTTTGACATCTGTCGTGACAGCATTGGTTGTGCTTCTTTCTTGAAGAATCGGGCTTTGGGGCGGGATCGTCGGACGCTTAGCTCGGCACACAGCAGAGTGCTGTATCCGCGGCTCTCAATGCAAGATACAGCTAGGGTATCACAGACTATTGGCCAAGACGGACGACCAATCGCCACTAGCCATTTCAAAGAGGAAACAGTTGTTGAATGTCTTGTGTAATGCTCTCTTTTTTATCTCCTCTGCCCGCCCACTTCAAAACCTCAACCTCAACCAAGTCTTGGCTTCTCAGTCGCTCCATGATGGGCTTTCCCCGCAGTATCGGCATGACGGCAATGAGGTCGAAGACGATCAACATGAAAAGTGACAGCAAAGGCGGAGCGGTGAATAATTGACCGAGCAAGGAAGGACACAGGTCCTTGTCTCTCTGGACACCACTTCGCAAGAAAAGCAGATAGCAAAGTGGTAGTCGCCATGTCCAATAAGCACGAGACGCCGAGGCCCTTATCCGACGTGTCAAGCCCTCATCCGACAGCCCTCTCAAAGCCGAGAAAACCCCCATGTCCGAGCACGCCCAACCACCCAAGTCAGCGCCCCCCAAACTAGACCCGCAGTAGCGCTCATAGCGAAGACCCGGATTCCGACGACATCGGAAGCCGGGTCCTTTGGAAGCTCTTCCCGAAGGGCAATTGCGTTGCTTTCATTGGAAGCGCAGCAATGGCCACCCGATACCCGATTACGGGTCCGACGTTTCGATGTTCGTCGCTGTGACACTGGGCCACGAATCGGACGGAGGAAAGAACGAGAGCGAACGGATTATTGGCTCCTGGGACGAAGGCAAATCCCAAACTCGACCAAGGAAGAATGGATGCTCCTCTCCGAGGGTTGATGGAGCTGAAGGTGTGATAGTCACGAGGCGCAAAGACGTGAAGTGCGGGTACGGGACGGTACTACATGAACGCACCCCGGCCGGCGTCTCTTATCACTTGTGTTAGCTGGATTTCCTGCCCAGCTAGGGGTTTTGACGTCCTTTTGCATCGACAAAAACTCATCATGGCCGAGAAAGCATATTCAGCCGTCGCCGAAACGAAGCGCATTCTGGACTTTGTCCTCGGCACCGTGCAGATACCTGCTGAAGCTGAGAAAATCACCAAAAATGTGCAGCTCACTGCGACTCGCGACCTGCCGTACTTTGCTATTCCCTTTAAGGAAACGGAGTTGGCCTCAGCTTTGAAGGCCATTGAGGGTGGTGTTGCTGGAGCGCTTGCAGCTACCAAGTTTGGAACCAACACTGAGCCAACGGTCACAGTGAGCTTGGAGAAGAGCACTGCGTTCTTGATTCAGGCGTATCTGGCGACTGTTGGCGGCTATGGGAAGCTGGACAAAGAGGTCAAGAAGATGCTGAAAGGTGAGCTCACAATCATGGTTCTCACCACTCGGCGGATCAAGTAGATCTAACTGTCCCAGACACGGACTTGCTGAAAGCGCAGTCCGATCCGTACCGTCGCATGTCGGCAAACTTGTACGAGACTAAGCAAAGAGGAGAGTACTACCACATTCACGGATCACTCGAGGCGTCAACGACTCTTGGCATGATAGGCTTGGAGCCGTTCAGACCGGACCTGAAGGATGATCATGACGCAATTGTCGATGCAATTGAATCTCATGTAAAGAATTACACCACTGAAGAGCTGGAGCGCATGAATGCAGAGAAACGCCAGGCTGGCGTACCCGTACTCAAGCATGAAGACTTCCTCCGCACACCTCATGTAAGTCAATCTCACATATCATATTCCCCATCTGATATTGACGGTTTTCCTTATAGGGCAAGACGAACGTCAGCCTCCCTCCTTGGACCGTTGACAACCTGGAGAACTCAACACCTCCAACGCCGCTACCTAGCACATCGGACAAGCGCATCCTGTCCGGTGTCAAAGTGCTTGAGCTATGTCGCATCATCGCTGGGCCGGTAATCGGACGTATCTTGGGCGAGTATGGCGCGGATGTATTGAAAATTACGAGCCCCAACCTCAGCGATGTCCCATTTTTCCAGGTTGATGGCAACATGGGAAAGCATGCCGCCGACCTGGATCTCAAGACGCCAGAGGGAAGAAAGCAGTTTGAAGCCCTGCTAGCAGAAGCGGATGTCGTTCTTGACGGGTATCGGCCTGGTGCCTTGGAAAAGCTCGGTTACGGCGCGACTGCTCTGACGAAACTCGCCAAGGACCGCGGAAAGGGTATCGTCTACGTCAACGAAAACTGCTTCGGGTATCAGGGCGAGTGGGCTTCACGGCCTGGATGGCAACAGATTGCCGACTGCGTCAGTTCAGTCCCTCGCTATTTTCAATTATCAGCTAACATGATCACAGGTCAGCGGTGTGGCGTGGGCGCAAGGCCGTTTCATGGGGCTGGATGAGCCGGTTGTTCCCCCTTTCCCCATTTCTGATTACGGAACGGGCTGCATGGGTGCCATTGCGGCTCTAACCGGTCTCTACAACAGAGCTACCAAGGGTGGCTCGTGGCACGGCAAAGCATCTCTCCTGCAATACGATCTGCTCCTCATCAAAGTCGGACAGTACCCAGAAGAAGTCAGGCGCGAGCTGTTGAAGTTGGCGGGCGACGACTTCCTCGCTCTGAGACACAGTCACAGCGTCGATCAAATCTCAGGCACGGCACTAAAAGCCATGAAGCGCTATGCGCCGGAGCTTTTCAGCTCGAAGGAGATTCGCGAAAAGTGGTACTCAAAGGGATACAAGGCAGAGGTTGAGGCCGTGAGACCCGTGGTCAAGATTGACGGCATCGATATTGGATTCAAGAGAGCGAGCAGGCCAAACGGCACAGATCCAGCAAGTTGGGATTTCGGACCGGAAGAGGATCATCTGATAGAAGGTCACACCAACGGTATCAACGGCACGAATGGCGTTGTGAAAGGTTGAGCTTTGTACACCGTAGACGACTTGTGGACCCTCAATCATGATAGACTAATTCTCGTGTAACTTTCTCAATGCCTTATCGCAACTACAACTCAATGCACGTTAGATAGAAGCATTTCAATCGAAAAGCAGCCAGATTCAATCATCAAGATACCATGCTGGGCGACCAATATTCAAAGCGACGTGACAGAACAGGGTCCAAGATAGCCCCGCCCATACCCGCCGGTGCATTTCCCGACGCGAAGCCGACCGTTTCGGGGACATGCCAACGCACCAAAGCAACACAGAGACATGAAGTCACAGTCACGACTAGCAGCGGACCGCCACCAGCACCATCCCCATCCGCGCGCGAATCTCCACAAAGATAACCCAAAGTGCGGGGGCCCCAGTCCACGAAGCACCGGGCCACGGGCGTCGTCAGGCCAGACTCGCCAGAAAATGGGAGATCTCGGCAGATGCCCCTTGCGTCGGATCCTCTTCCCCGTACCCGAAATGGGAATACCACCCCGGAACCGGGGGGCGTATCCGGCCCAAATGCGAACAGAGGAGTCGACGGCCGGCAGTACCCGCCGGGCACGTGCAATCAACTGACAAAGCAGGAAAAATGGCGAGTAATACACGAACGATGATTGGGATAAGTATCTTTCCCTCCAACTGCGGGACGGAGAACAAAGACCACCTGTGGCGTAACTTAATTCGTCTTAAGTAGCCTGTCTGCGAACCATCCTCGACCTGCTCATCGCCCGGCTTCACCATCTCGCAGTTTTGTCGTGAAAGAAAAAACACACTCAATACTATCAATCATGGGCTCGTTACAGAACAAAGATGTCGGTCTCGGCCAAGACTTCACGAAGCAGGTCATTGCCTCCATGGGCAAGGAGACCGACCCCAGGCTCCGTGTCATTCTCACTTCCTTCATTCAGCACATCCACGACTTTGCGCGCGAGGTCGACCTCACCACGGATGAGTGGATGATGGGTGTCAACATGATCAACTGGGCGGGCCAGATGAGCAACGACCGTCGCAATGAGGGCCAGCTCCTGTGCGACGTTATTGGACTCGAATCGTATGTATTACAAACACAGAAAATACCAAGTTGAGTGAGACTGACGCCGGAAACAGGCTTGTTGATGATATCACAAACCAGGTGGCGACGAGGAACGGCCAGCCCGGCACCGCGACGGCTATCCTCGGCCCCTTCTGGCGCGCCGACACTCCCGTTCGCAGCAACGGCAGCACGATCGTGCTCAAGGTCCCAGAGGACGGTCAAGTTGCGTGGATGTACGGTCAAGTAACATGCTCCAACACCGGAAAGCCGTTGGCCAACGCGTCGGTTGATGTCTGGCAAGCCTCAACAAATGGTATGGAACCCCTGAATTTGCAGATGCAGGGGCCTCGATCTGATTTGCCTTTTTAGGTTTGTACGAGCAACAAGATGCCGATCAGCCTGAACACAACCTGCGTGGTGTGTTCAAGACTGACTCGGAGGGCCGCTATGGCTTCTACTGCCTGCGACCCACCCCCTATCCCGTGAGTATTGACGCTGAAAAGCCGTGAACGATTTCCTTGCTGACATGATGCAAAGGTTCCCGACGATGGCCCAGCTGGCAAGCTGCTGGGACTCCTTCACCGCCACCCATACAGACCGGCTCACATTCACCTGATTGTAAGATTCCCCTTGGCTCATGTTGCGGCAGAAACATCCATCCTAACAGCTCCACAGGTCCGCTCAGAGAGCTTCCAGTCTGTCACGACACAAATTTTTGACGAGGACTCCAAGTACCTCGAGGATGACTCTGTTTTCGCGGTGAAGGATGGCCTTACCGTGAGGTTCTTGGAAAGGAAAGGCGATGCTAAGGCTCCCTGGGAGCTTGAGTACAATATCAAGTTGGTCCCCAAGTAAATAGCATGATGGAACGGCGTTATTATCCTTGGCGTTTGGCGGCTTAATGAGATAAAGATTGATATCCACTTGGTAACTGACAGCTGGGACCTGTGCGTGATTGCTACATGAGTGTTTAGGGACGATGGGGTTTTACAGCTGCTGCATGCCTTCCATGGGTAAACCGTCTTTCGAAAGGAGAGGCAGAAAAGCTCCCACAGCGCAACCTACTATTATTGAGAGCTTTCGGAGGTCTCGAAGAGGCTATGAATCATTTGCGCTTCCCCCGGATTCACTATGCCATGCGCGGTGTTGGGCACGACGAGTCTTCGGACATGAGATGAGGCCTAAGACAAAGTTGACTTCATGTTTTCTGCTAATCACTGATCATGTCTATTGCTCACCATGTTCCTCATACAGTCATAAGATCCTATAAAAGATTCGCGTTCCCATTTGGAAACTTACTTACGATTTATCACAGCAGCAAACACCAGAAACCACCGCATCGACATTTACAACTTGCCACCTTCCACGCTCAAAATAGCAATCATGGCCGTCCCTTCTCCTCGCCCTATTCCCCCCGCTCCTCGCCCTCCCCCTAACACTCCCAGCGGTGGCAGCCCAGCCAAATAATAAACCAATTGCTTACGGATGCACCAAGGCAAGATCAAGACACAAGGTTTCGAGCACGCGGCGTATGACTCACTAAGTCTCTCAAACGCTTCGCATTACCGGACACATTAGAATAGTAATACAGTCTCTGATCAGAGCAAGTCCCTCAGGGCTTTTCATTTCATACTCGCTCGTCATTCAACTATGTGCAACACCAGCATCTGAACTTTCGAGCTTCCAAGATACCTAAGGAAAACATTACACAGAGAAAGCCGAAGTGATAAAACACAATCAATGCAATCATCCACAAAAAATAATCGAGTACTTAACATGTCTAGCTTCAGTGTAGATCAACCTGATGGGTGCTCAATGCCGAAGATCTACTCCAGGACCTTAGCTGTTTTCCAAAAAGATATTATTTCGATGATAATCTCTTTCAGTCATGGAAAAGTTGTCCGCACATGTTTTCGGTAGCTTGAAGGATGCTCGTTGACTTTTAGAAAGGCAGATAGAAAGTTCCATCCATGTCCGGTCCCTGTGGAAAACCTCTCTTTACATGATGCTATCTTTCAAACTTGGGAGGCTACCCACTCTCAGGCAAACCATCTTTGATCAATTTCCTCCGGAGTAGTCCTCACTTTCCCAGGAAGGCCAAGCCGGAGCAGGGCTCTTGCTACCAGAACAGTTCGAGTAGAAGACTGGATTCTCAGGCTCCACGTCCTCGTCTAAGCCAACAGGATACGTTGGGAAGATTCCCACGAAGAATTCGCTACGTCCCCTCCCATGAGACCAGAACATGCGGAAAGGTATGTACTCCGAGGCGTCGTTGAAATAAACGAAATAGCGATAGGGCCACCCATTATCGTTTGGTACAATGATATCGGCGTTACTGACGTTGAATGCCCCAGATTTGGCCTTGTCGCCGAACCACACAAAAAGGACATCCTCGCGTGGGGGTTCGCTAATGAGAAACTCGTAAGCGCCGGGCAGAGTGGCTTTAATATAACCGCGGTGTACAAGGATGTTGCACTTCAGGCTGGATCCAGGGGGACCTTGGACGCCGCCATAGTTGATAGGCAAGCTGTCATCCTGCTGTTCAAATTCAATATACCGCGTGGTGCCGACACCCATAGGATGTCGGCCTTGGAGGAGACCTTCAATGTCGTAGTTCTCAGGCCCGAAGTATGGGTCTAGGAGCATATTCTGGCACAGGTCCGACTCCTCTTCGATAATATGGAGCGCGAACTCTGCGCCGATTGTACACGATGGAGAGGGAGAATCGGACGTGGGGGTTGCGGTCGTTGTGACAAGAGGCGTGCTGATAATCTGTGAAGATGGGATGCTGCTGGTCGTTGTTTCCACTCCCGCCACTATAGTGATGGTGGTGGCCTTGATCCCGGTGAAGCATTGGCAGGCGGACCAGTAGGCGGTTGGATCGGGACAAGCGCGGGCATAAGTAGGCTTGGTACCCGTGACAATCGGCACCGAGGGTTCTTCGCGCGATTGCGGTGTGTCGGTGGGTGGTCTGATACGTGTCAGTCGATGATTTTCATGTTCGCAAGAAGTGACACAATGCATACCCACGTGCGACTGTGACATATGTAGTCACAAACTCTGAACACAGAGATGATCTTGAAGAGAGAGGAGGGTCTCGTCGTCCTGTTCCGGCGACTTGCCGACCGCAGTTATTGTTGCAGCTTGCAGCGAGCACCAGCGCGGGCGCAACGTAAAATATGCTTAGAAATGTGGAAAAATTCATTTCGATGGAAGTGGATTGGCCCCTGGTGGTAAAATCTGAGCTTCACTGTGATATCGAGGAACAGAGAACGCGGCCGAAGTTGTGAGGGCAATCTTGGGCTTAAGTGCCGAATATCTACAGCTTCATCAGAATTACGCAGCGTATTTAGACCATCACGAGATGACTTATGTCTCAGCGCGTCGCATACAGTGGTGGTGTCTTAACCTCATTTCCCCAAGACAACGGCTTGACCGCGTGATGTTGTGCTGCCAATGTTGACAACGCGGGGCATTAACTCAGCTGTAAGGGATCCGTATACGAGGTCTCGGTGTGTGGAGGAAAAGAGGCTGAGATGTTGTTTTTATTCCCAAGCCACTCAGCTCTACATCCAATGGTGGCTGATGAAGGGGGAGCTGCGCTGAGTGCACCACTATTCCTATGTTGGCTGCGGCTGAACAAAACTGCAGCTCAGTGTCTTCAAGTCAGATACACGACGCAGGCAGTCTGAGAGGCGCAATTGGCTTTGGCATTGTTTCTTCCTAAGACTTGTCTGATCAATCAAAATGCTATATGCTTACTAATCCTTTTTTCTAGGTCCAATCTCTGAACTGCTCTGGGATCGTGAAGGATCAACCTAGAATGCGCAGCAGACCAGAAATGAGCCCCGAGGCTGCTGCAATTAGAGCCACCAACGTTATTCCAAGTTGGGTGGGTTGCGGTGTCGAGATGCCGTCAACGGCGGAGGTGGCCGCCGCAGTTGGGGAACGCTTGTTTGAGTGCCTCCAATTGCACCGACGCAGACGTTGCCATTGGTCCAAAGGCCGTCGCAGGTCGCGAAATTCAACGACCCGGGTTCTCCTCTCCTGGTCAACGATCCATGGTACTAAAATGGCATGGCGTGGGCATCGATTCGGCGAGATACCTTCTGTCTCATCCTCTTGCCGTGACCCACAATCATGTTCTTCCGTGCTGAAGTGACGGTGACGTCACTTTTCGGAAAAGAATGGCTTCGACATTGTGGATGAACGAAATCAGTCGCGGCGTGCGACGCCAGAGGAATTGCAAGAATATCCCAGGATCTTGCCTCATCGCTCACTTAACTGCATTGACGAGAAGGCGACTCTAGGGCTTGATGTTGAAGCAAATCCCATGCCGACCTCCCTTGAAGCCGTGGCGACGGTAGTTGATCCGATGGAAAATCAGATCGGAGCCGCTGAGCAAAATCTTTGGTCCATGATTGGTAGAAGCTTGCAGGAGAGTCTCCCATCAGCAACGGCGACACCGGTGCTATCTCCAAGAGCATAAGTATGTTTGACTTAGTGAGAAAGGGTTGATGTATTCGAGCTTTGTATGTACTGGAGCCGATACAGTGGCGTTCTACAAGATGAGTAGTCGCTGGAATCAACACATTGAGAGATCGCAAGCACTCTGTATGAATATCTCACCATACTTCTATGACAGATCCAAACAAACATCCGGAATAAGGTCCGGATCCTCCCTCCACTTAGAAAGAAGCTCTTGTCTGTCTCGTCCAAACTTATGCGAATCGAATCCTTCTTCATAACGCTCCTCGACTTCGCCTGCGGCACGATAAACCTGCTCAGAGTCACGCGCCCAGTCCTGTTCGCGGAACTCAGCTGGCCAGCCGTAACGTCTCAGGGCCTTGCCAATCACCTGGCCAAGAATTTCCTATCGACAACTTGTCAGTCTAAAAAACCTCGGAGCTTGGAATTAGGCGATTGCGTTGAGCTTACAGATGAAGTGCTCCAGTACTCGCCTTGACTTGAGACCGGAACTAGTTCAAGATCGACTACGTCCTGAATCCACGTCCGCAGGACAGTTGGCGCATGGTACATGGGCCAGTTTCTGTGGTGATCCGGGTCGTCTGGTCGTTCAACCGGGTAGTCCTGGGGAGGGCCACCCGGAGCCCCTCTGACTGGAGCTTCGAGAGGCCCATAGACGAATCTAAAGGCGTCTTTAATCAATATCCCCATCAGCTCAACTGTTCGAAATCTACGGAAGGCGGTACTCAGGGCCAGAAAAGACTGAGACTTGGGTTAAAAGAAGATAAGATACATACTGTAACTTAGATCCAGGATCCAGGCAAGACCATCACTCTCATCAGGGCGGGCTAAGGCGACGTCTTGAGGCAGGAGATAGCTGGCATCATTCATGCCACCAGGTTGGGCAGAAAACTGCGCCATTTCGTGCGGATCGCGACAATCTCTTACATCATCCTCCTCCAAGTAATTCATGGCGTCGGCCTCGCGATAAATGCGCATGCGCCGATACGATGCGATTCGGGGGTAAGGCAGCCGCTCAAGGAGTGAGACAGCCTCCGGGCTCATCCCCTTCTCGTTCAACAAACGCTGGGTGTCTAGCTGAGCGTGCCTTCCCGTGTCTTCTTGCGGGAATATGATATCCTCGCGTTTCCAAAAGTTAAGCCTCAGTAGCATGGCGTACATGTCGCACCAGAGGGAGACAAATTCGTCCTCCCGGAAGGCTGCCGCAGAGCCCGCAGCAGGCTGCGTCCAGACTAGTGGTGCCATTTTGGTTAGAAGCGTCATTATGGGTGGGCTATTGCTTGTATGTGACGTTGTTGTAGATAGTCTACGTGAGGCTGTCAATGAGCAAAGAGGGGTTGAAGAAAAGTAGATTCAGGATGCCGACAACCAACAGACTTGGAATGAACGATTGGCGGACTTCAGGGCGTTAGTCAGCTGGCGCCAAGCGCAAAACATCTCTCAGCTGGATACCAAGCCCGTTATCTTCAGCCTGGGCTTAGAATGCCATGCATTGCTCTCGCGATTTCAGGCCAGACGGCATCAGAGTGCAAGAACTTGGATGTTTCAGAGAGAGTCCCAGGGTTCTTGTGTCTAGTTTCGGGTTCCGAATTACGAAGGGGTGGACGCAGGCTGGCATCATATAGACTCGTAGCATATGCTCCTCGGAGACAACCTGAGCGTTCATGGACACCGCAGTATTTGACGCTGACAGCGCTGCCTAATTCGACTCCGAGAGCATCATCCAGCATCAGTATGTCTTACTACACTTCAAACCCGGAGACTGGTAGTGTCTAATAGCAGCGAAAAAGACGAGTGCGCCAACCTTGTAAACACGAAGTCAGCAATGCTTGTCAATAAAAATGAGTCAATCCGTAGCTCCATACGTGACAGTTGGATCGTGATAGCCATTGGTCTCGCCAGCCCTTCGATAAGAGTACTTCAGCGGGATCGCAAGTAGTACCCACAACTAAAGCAAAAAACGAGGTTGATTTCAGGCAAGACGACGTGGTGGCCAATTCTCTCCTAACCTCTATAATCAGTGCGGGGAGAAAATTGATATTATTGCAGACGGCAAACCCCAAGTGGAAGCCTTCTTATGAATGACTCACATAGAGACCAGTGTGGTCTAGCATGAAGCGGTACATGCCAAATCTCCGCGGACGGTACGCACTCTTACTCCACACCGTCAAGTCAGTCAGGCCAATCTACTCTCATGAGATCATGCAAGTTTACCGGCGATAGGACAGCATCGGTTTGGATGCGACGAACCAGACGCGATCTCGAAATGCGACATTCTGTTTGTTCCGGTAATACCTACCCAGTGGGTATTGCGAAGTTCCAACACGTCGTTGCAATGTATCTTGGGATACCAAAGAGACCCGGCTTTTTTCCAGCTCCTGTCTCATCTCAAGATTAGCAACGCAAGGTATTACTTGCAAGAATCCAGAATGATTGTTATAATGTATCTTCGGTAGCATAATTAAGGACTATGTTTTGCTTCTCCGCTCCTCTAACTATCTCGCAATGCCTTTTAGTCAGTTGTGGTAGAGTTTCTTTCAAGGCACTTTTTTTACAGTTTCGGGCCCCATTTCCTCGAATAATAGCCTGCTTTCCTTGTTAGGAGATATTTCACCGAAGTTTCGGGGAGGCGGAACCGCGAACTCCGTGACTTCAACCTATGTCATGCGGAACAGACCTAGGTCATCATGCGCAATACGCCGTTAGGAGCATAAATACCAGTGACTCGGTATTACCCTGTGCAAGAGCTCAACGGTCGTCCGGCTGCATATCCACTGCGCTTTGCAACGATCTACATATCATACTACACTGTACACATCGAAATCATGCGCATTACTTCCTTGCTATTCGCCTCGATGGCAGCCGCCACAACTTTATTCTGTAACGGTGGCACTGAGGGCAACGGAGATTGCGAGAACAATAAGCTGCATACTTACTGCGTAGGTCTCGGGGATGCATCATCCTGCTTCTTTTGTTAACATTTCTCGGCAGTGCAGTGATGTAAACGAGGCTCCTTACGTCAACGCGAGAGAGGTCACGGTGAAGTCCGAAGACCGCAAAGGTCGGGATGTTTGCACGCCCTCAGGCACTCTGAGAGTCGGAAGGGTGTTTCGTGCGCCATAGATGGTTGTGGGTCCTGAATATACATGGGAATTTGCTCTCGCAGTCTGATGGTGATGAAGCCACAGCCGGTTCACATATTTGCGCCCCTGCTTGAATATCTTGCAACTGCATTCGATTCAATAGCCTCTGTCGAGTAATTCTTCTTATTCTAGAGCTTCTTCAATATCCGCGTTGTTTTCATCAGGTTTGATTCGCGATTTCATCAGCGTTCGTGGCAATAAAGTACTATTGATGCTAAGTTTAACACCAGGCAGACCAGCCTAGGAACAACGGCGTAGAAATCAAGCCGAGTCGTGAAGAACTGAAGATCCCGTGCATGAACGCTAGGATAATGGCTATGGTAACAGACATCCCCTCTCCCTTTCGTCTACGCAGGGACGCAGGCGAAGCTGGTGAGACCGTAGAAACCGCACTTATCCGTCGTCGTCTTCCACGAGAAGCAGTCTCCACAAACGCGGTCGACGGTGACCCTGCAAAGCGATGATTGACCCTCGCCGTTGGAGCCCTTCCAGTCGGAAGACGTCAGGCCGCGGTCGGCTCCCGAGATGCGGGCCGAGACGGTGGAGCCAAGGCTCGCCGGGTTGGCGAACTTGTCAAATTTGCTGAGGTGTGTTAGCACCATTTTTCTTAGCCAGTGATTGTAGTGTAGAGAAGCTTACGCTGAGCACTGGCAGTCTTTGGCGGCGGTACCGCAGTTGCCGCGAGCGACAAGCTCAGCGTGCTCGGCAGGCTGAGCGCTGGGGGCAGCGTAGGCGCTGAAAGCGAGGGCAAAGACGACGGGAACAATGGAGAACTTCATTTTGAAAGACTCTAAATTGGAAAGATGACTAAAGAATGGATACGGTTGGATGAACTTGAAAGAGTGTGATGGTGTTGCAGGCTAGAGCGACGATCAACAGCAAGGAACAACGCCAGCGACAACACCGAGTATTTAATGCTCTACTCATCCCCAGGCTAAGCATTGGCTCGTGTGCATGATTGACAACACGCCGCCGAGCTTCCGGGCAGCCTTTTCCAGAAGAGTGAAATGAGACGAACTAGCAAGATTAACCTTTGGGAGAAATGGATGGTTGAAGCTCGTCTCATGTCTTCGGGAGGCCCAGCAATTTCCTCGTGAGGCGCGTTGAGACGAATGGGACCCGTGCTCTCTTATTATCAACTGAACGATAATAGATTAATTTGTCTTGAATCTGAGTTCTCAGCGCGCAAGTTGCGAGGCTTGGTGCTTGTGTTTTGTCTCAAAACGAGTCATGGTCAACGAAGCACGGTTCTGATAGAGACCCGGGTTTTGGGAATGCCGCGAGAGCGGAGCGCCCTTTCATGGAGACTTGAGCAGAATATTTGGATCATTGGCTATTGAACTTCGAAATTGGTTTCTTGAGACTTTCGCTCGCGGGCTGGCCGCCCACCTTCGGAACATCAGTTTCTCTTGACCATCTCCTTTGTGATTGGAGGATTTTGGTGCAAGACTTCCAGGCCGAAGTTCCAGGCCAAATTGAATAGTCCCCCTGCCTCTCGCTCTACGGCTTGATCCGAATGGCGAACCATCTTTATCTGATAATCGCTTTTTCTACCAGCCCACCGGTTACCGGCAACGTTAAAGTAGTCACGTAGGGCACAAGTGCCACGCCGTTGATTGCCACGAGTAGTGGCTCCTGACCCTGCACGCCACACCCGTCCCGACCGCCGAGGTAGGGGTTCCAGTCCGCGCGGGGCTTTTCTTCGCGGAACCTTTCACTTTTCGACGAAGTTGGCGTTTGCAAACCCGAATCCGCAGTAGGCCAACAACAGCCGGTGAGATCTAGTAATCAATCTTCCCCCGCAGTTGACGACTCTTCCCCGCACATCCGATACCATGTAAACCTTGAGCTCAGCTTAAGAGAGCTCATCGAACAGAATCGTCTTCGGACTTCTACGTGTCAGTTTGTCAAGTGTTTCTTGCGTATTTGTGCCCAGTGTTAGTGTTTTCGATGATACGTCAAAATGTTTTGTATTTTCGGCAGGAGTCTCCTAGCTGACCGGGCAAAGTGCTATCCGCCACTCTCGTCGCGAACGGCGTCCTTGTAGCCCGCATTATCCAGAGCCTATTCATCCGCATAGCAACGTAAGTTGAAATCGCGGCATAGAAATCATGGCAATGCAGAAGAACACCCATGGGGATGTGCGAGAACTCGATGACATCCGGAAATATTGGTGGGATCCATGATGAGTCCACTCGGAGCCCCACCATGAGGGGACTTAGTTGAAACAATCGCCGATTTCTCGGAACTGTTCCTCCACCATCTCTCAAATTGAGCTGTTCAATAAACGTCATTGTGATGAAATATTCTTTTTTAATAATTATTCATTATATATAAGCCTTCCTCTCTCACGAAGAAAGCCAAAGCAACCACCACTTATTAGGCCTTCTCGCCCTTGATGACCTTATTGCGGCCGATGCCAACCATCTGCAGCATCTCCCTCCAGAAGGTGGTCGGGGGCTCGCGCGTCATCAGATGGTCCTCGTACGCCTCAATGATGGGGCGGTCCCATTGCAGGTCGAGCACCTCGGGCCTGACGTACTTGGTGCGCTTGACAACCTTCCAGACGATGAACAGAATCGGCGCGACAATCTGCATCGTGTAGTTCGAGAAGAAGTCACCGACGCTGAAGGTGGGGCGGAAAGCGGACCATCCGTACGTAAGAACAACGATTGTCTGCAGGATCAGGGCGATCCACGCGCCGTAGGGCTGGAACCAGCCGCAGTACGGCAAGCTGCGGCGGTCGAAGTTCTGCACCTTGCACGCGCGGTAGAAGTTCAGGAAGGTGATGGACATGACGAGGTAGTTGATGACGCCGCCGCCGGTGATGAGCGCGAGCAGCCAGTTGAGCACCTTGGCGGAGCCGCTGCCGCACTGCAGGAACGAGAGCATGGGGAAGATCATGGTGAAGGCGAAGCACCAGATGGGCACGCCGTTCTTGGTGGTCTTGCGGAACACGGCCGGGGCGCGGCCGTCCATGGCCAGACTGTACAGGGACCGCGTGGCGCAGTAGGTGTACGTGTTGCCCGCGGAGAAGATGGTGGTGAAGAGCAGGGCATTGACCAGGTGGGGGAGACCCTGGATCCCCAGGTTCTCCATCGCCATGACCCAGGGGGAGGCCGCGGCCGTGCCGCCGCTGGCGGTGCCGTCGATGTAGATCTTAACGAGGGTCGGGTCGTTGTACGGGACCACGATGCCGCAGGTCAGCGCGGCGCCGACGAAGAAGAGGCCGAAGCGGAGGTAGACCGTCTTGAACGCGGACTTGATGTAGAGCGAGGGATGCTTGGCCTCGGCGGCGATCATCGAAATGTAGTCGGGGCCGACAACGGTGAACGTGGCAGTGGCCAGAGCACCCATGAAGCCCTCCATGCGACCCGTGTCACCGGAAGTCATGTACGTCGCGAACGCCCCGGGATTCGAAAAGTGACGGAACCCGTACGCGTCGTGGGCCGGGTTTCCACCGACCATGGTGATGAATGTGAAGAGGAACAGGATGAAGATGAGCAGGACCTTGCCGCCGGAGAGCCAGAACTCAGCTTCACCGAACACGCCCACGGCAGCCACATTCATGAGACTAAAATCACACAATCGGCGTTTAGCATGCATACACAACACGTCATGGGGTGAAAGAGAAAAGCAAAGAAAGAGAGTCTTGAAGCGAGTGTCACGCGAGGGGCACAGAGAGCTCTAGAGTGTCCGGTCGGTCTAGTCGCTTTCGCTTGGCCCTGGCAGGAGGAGAAAAGAAGGTCAACAATCCCACAGGACCCGAGGTGACTTACCCGTATGCAATAATGATGGCAGCGCAGATACCCGCCGTCGGACCAGGCTCAGTAACCTTCTCGTTCCAGAATGAAAGTACAAGATTGAGCGCGGTGATTTCGAACGGGATCAGGAGTGCCTCGTAGAGGAAGTAGTTCCAGCCAACCATGAAGCCGAGAGCCTCGTCAACCCAGACACCAGCGAGACGGATGAAGCCGCCGGAGACGGGCATGTAGGTGCTCATCTCAGCGATGGAGTTGTTGACCAGGGCGACGACGCAGGCGTAGAGGGTGTATGCGATCAAAAGCGAGGCGGGGCCGCCCTTGGCGAGACCTCCACCGATGGTGACGAACAGGCCGGTTCCGATGGTGCCCCCGATGGCGATGAGCTGGATCTGGCGGTTGTCGAGACGGCGCTGCAGACCGTCGGAGTTGTGCCGGACAGAGGAGCCGTAGCTGTCGAGAGAGACCCTCTGAGCGCCGGCAGACCCTTCCGGGCCCTTGAGCTCTTCTTGCGCCATGGCGTATGGGGGAAGTGAATCTAATCAACCGGGCGGTCGGGCTGGTTTAGATTCTTCCCGCGATCGTGGTAGTGACAGTGAGACTGAAGAAAGCCACAGATTGCATGTGGAGGAGCTTGAGGGGCGGTTCGCGGGGGAAGCTTGGGGAATCGCGAAAAGGAAGGGGGATGACAGGAAAAGGGAAGAACAGGAAATGCGCAAAGCAGATCTCGATGGGAAAAGGGTTTTGTTTTAAGAGAGCACCGCCGATCGGGTTGGGGGCGGCGCAGAATTTTTGACAGGAAAGGCAAAAAAACTTTCAACGCGCCCAACGTGTCTGTCCGCCACACTCACTCACACACATACCAGCACGGCGCAAGCAAATTCGTGCGTCCTGGGCGTTCCTCGTTGCTGCATCAGAGATTCAGGGACAGGCTACAGCCACGAGTACCCATACAAACATCCATGGGGACGTTAGATGTTCTGTGTGGAGTTGACGGGGACAGTCCCTGACTCTGCCCAGGGCTGCCCCATCCCAATCCTTCGGCGCGCGCAGGGCTAGGGGAGAATATTTCCGCAATGTCGTCATACCTTGCCTTAGTGGCTTTACTGAAGACGGTGGTTATTGGCCAATGTCGGGGTCTCACAGGCAGTCCGTTCGCATGTGGCTTCGGGGGGGCTTTGTGTCTGAACATGGGACTTTTTATCAGTGACTAACTCGCTGAATGGGCTATCGCAGAGTCCGAACATGCGACAGGATGCTCATTGGCCGGGTGTCATCATTTATCTTGCAGGGACGAGTTTCCACGTCTGGCAAGCGTACGCGGGGTGTCAGGAGCAGATAATCTCCATAACGCTGCTCATCCCAACAGTGACTCCAATCTTTTTTGTGTTTCCGGCCTTCTGAAGGGACGAGTCTGTAGGGGTTCACTTTATGAGGGGAAGACACGCAGAGACAAGAAAAAAAAAGATGGGAACGGATGGAGATGGAGTCGGTGCCTCATGCTGCGCACCCTGGGAGGCAACCAATGAGGATTTTTCTGCCTCATCATCTCAGACCATCGTTCATGTCGGCGGCCAATGGCCAATGGGCTTCATCTTTCGGTGAGACTGTTAGGCTCTCCACCAGGAATCGCGCGAGCTTTTAGCGAGGCATGTTCAACGAATCCAAGGCCAGATGGCGACACGGCGACCCCGCTCTGTGTTGGCAGGTAATGAAAAAATAACGAAAAATTTGTCCAATTGTTGTCTAAACAAACCGCCGCGGCCAATCAGTGGTGCGCTGTTAAGAAGCTGCGGCAAATGTGTGAAATCCTAATGAGAGGCCCCAACCAAAGAGCGCCTCCAAAAGGCCATTCTTGTCCCACTTTATATGCAGCAGCCAGTCAATGCCCGACCATGGGATGTGGGCACTTTGTTCCAATCGAGGCAAAGGACAAAATGAGGGTGGAGCCGACTCTGAATCGGCGGCGTCGTCGTCGTTCCAGAGAGACAGCCGCTGTTCACAAGAGGCCTCTGGAGAGAGAGAGACAACATCAATCGAGACTCGTCGTTGAAAGAAGCTTATCAATTCTGCGGAAAGGTTCTTGACAAGAGTGATCAGCCTCCCTGAGTCTTTTGAGCCGCAACAATATTGGGTGTGCGTGCGCCTCCTTTTTGATTGGCAAGGTTGGCACAGCTCTGGGCGCGACGGCACTCATCGCTGCTGGCTGCTGCTACTCTCTCTTCTCTCACACACACTCTCTCCGCGCCTGCTGAATGGGCGATGGTGTTTCATTCAGATAGGCAGGACGGGCGCAACAACCATGTCAGACATTCCCGCCTGGCCAGTGCCAAGCGGTCTCTGGCACCCGTGTGGATAATGGCATGACGCCGAGTCTGGCGGCGTATCTGCTTCCGACCGCTTGATTGGAACGGGAGCGAACAAAGGCCCACGACGCCGTACGGCCCCAGTAGCAGCGGGACCGAAGCGGTGGGGGCAGCTCTCTCGGTCTTCCAATCTCTGCCGTTCAACCGCGATTCGTGGCCCTTGGCAGCCACTAGGACGTCTGGGGGGGCCTTGACGGCGCGCAATGGTTTGCTGCACGTTTTCTGCAAGGCTTCTGGGGGATGACGTAGTGAACGCGCTGTTGGCGACGAATAATGTTGCGCCCGGCTGGCAGGCCAGGCCTTGTCGATTGTCAGACGAGGAACTTCCGCAAAGGGATACGAAGGGTTTTTTTCCCCGTGTGTTCTCCCGCACGTCGGCTGGCCTCGGCTATGGTTTGCGAGAGGCCGAGGAGAGAGACAGGTCTCACCGTCTTATCTAATGCCAACGCCGCCACGGTCAATCCGAGTCGAAGGGATTGCATTCGGTCTGGGCTGTGTCGTTGCTGAGTACCGTTGCGGCAAATGATGGAGCATGGTGGTCAGCGGGTGTGTTGCTCAACATCGCCCCCAAACGCTATGGTTTTTTTCGCCGTCATTGCTCGGCAAAATGGCCACAACCACCTAATCCGAAATCTTTCAGACGGAACTGCAATCCGATGACCGCCCATTATTGACGTGATTCTCCAAAGGTTCTCAGGCGACGTGATCAAAACTTCCGGCTTGATCCCGGCTGCGGGCATGTCAAGCCGACCGACCCCATCATCAGCGTCCGAATCGAATTTTCCTACGGGATATCGTACCATGGGCTCTCGGCAGAATCCCGAGCGAAATAATTTGACAGCTGAATGCACTGTGCTGGCTCACATGGGTCATTCAATTCCACAATGAACGGGTGTTTCCGTCCGAAAACGCTGCTCAATACTCCGTCTTGATTGTTCTTACAATCCCCAACGTCGGAGTTGACTCCGATACGAGTACGATTAATTTGCCACCCAACTCCAACATACGCTCATGTCGCAGATTTGTTCTGAAAGATCCGCTGTGAGAGACTTCATTCATATGACATCAAGGGATGGGTATCAGCATATTAGTTACACAAGGTCTTTCTTTCAAGCACACACATGATGACGGAGATGTATACTGTTGAACGAAGGCCAAGGTGTATCAATGTCGGAGTTGACGCCATCCTGATGGCTTTGGAATGACAGCTGCGGGAGCTAGTCCAAATAAGTGCAGTCATCTTCGCGCAACGATTGCCCGCAAGGATTCTATCGAAGCGCCAGTGGCTGGATACCGCGCTTAAAGTATCGTAATAGACTTCCTGCCTACATGTTGGCGTGAGGTTGGCATAATTCTAGGGATCAGTTGAATCAATGGATAGACTTCTCTGCTTCAACGCTCAAACGACCCAGAGTTCGGTCTCTTTGACATCTTGCAACGTTGCGACTCCTCCGCCGTTGTCTAGTTCAGTCCTAGCAGCTAGGTCTTGTAGGCATTCATGAACTTAGTTGTGAAGTCTATACCGTCTTACTCAATAGATCGACGTCGATGAAGGAATAACGTCAGTTGCCGCACAGATTGCAACGCAAAGTTGCCATTTGATATGCAAGCAAGGATTAGCAATTACGTGCATGCATCTCCTTGCAAGACAATGGCAGTTCCCAATCCTACATGGTTACCTCGTCGCTGTTGCTGCATCTATACTCAATATAGTCGAAAAGTCTTCGTCAACTACCGCTTCATTTTGATTTGGCAGCATCTTGAACCGGGCCCACCGCAACAACAACAGCAAGTTTGCCGTTGAATCGAACCTCAGGTATACTATCATCGATATCAATGAAAGCTCATTTAGCATTCTAGTCAAGACTAGCTCATTGACTGCGAAATTAAAAAGGGATAAGTATCCAATAAATGATCATTATGGTTGGGCATATCACACGCTCTTCGCATGCCCAAACATCAAGATTGTTGGCTTGTCATGGAGATGTTCAAATGAGAAAGTACCATTTGAACACATCGCAGTCACAATAGTAACCTTCCGACTGATCATAATAGAGGTTTGAGTGAATAATGTAGGTCATGTGCTACCAAATCCAGAAACTGCGGAATTGCCGTCTCTTGGCGCTAACCTCTTGTAGAGGTTGTGTTGATATTTTGCGATTGAAATCTCTCGCTAGTCGGCTTTTTTCTTCCGCGACATACATCTCGGGCGACGGATGCGAGAACAGGTGACCGCTTCGCTTGAGTGAATTAACAAATCACTCATCCGGATTTCAGCGCAAAAAAAAAAAAAACAGCAGCCAATGGCGTCGCACCTCTGCTCAATACGCAGGTTCGGTAATGGTGGGAATGCTCCTATTTCCATTCGCTACTACCGGTAGGCAGGTGATCTCATAATAAGCCGTCAGACGAGACGACCGGTCTTGCATTTGCTCGCGATTCCAACGTCATTTCCCTGCATCTCTCAGATTTCACAATTGAATTCAATTTCCAACAGTCCCCCGCGGGCAGATTTCCTATCAAACTTACCCGGCTCGTTTTCCTATCAACCACGCAAGCATTCTACAGCCCCTTGACGCCGATAAGAACACCATGTCGCTGTCAACCACCACCGAAATTAGCGCCTCGCTTCCCCCGGAATACACGGAAGACGCATCCGACGTCCAGGAAACGCTGCAGCCCGACACCTTACGTCAAGCAGACCGCTTCATTCACTCAGCCAACTCTGCCGAGGCAGACTCCGGTGTCTATGAAACCAATCGCGAGATCGACTCGCTCCGCGAAAACGACCGTAAAATCGAGTTCAGCCGCATCGACTACTCCCTGAAGCGGAGGGGCGGATACGTCGGCCGCGACTCCACCGCGGCCCCTGAGATCGTCGCGCACCCCAAACGCGTCTTCAACATTGAGCGTCCACCTCTGGTCATCCAGGAGCCCTTCGCGTATTATATTCGATCCGTGTCCCGCAGCGGGATAGGTGCCATCGGGGTCAGATTCTCCAAGATTGGGAAGGGCAGCATCTGCAAGGCATGGCTCGTGAAGAGGAAGCTGAATGCAACGAGCGACTGGGAGGCAAAGGAGCTGCTTTTCGATGTCAGGATTAACAACGATGTGTGCGACTGGATGGACGATAGCGGTAGGCGTCTTGCTGTTGAGGAATCGAGAGATGGCATCAACAGTTTGAACATCTTGGTGTCTTTGGAGAGAGCGATGCGCGACGCACTTGTCGCGACTTGGTGCGTGCGCCGCTGGGAATGCAAAGCGCTGGAATACCATGAGAAACGAACATGGAAAGAAAGTGAGTTGGCTTCTCTCTTCTCGGGGGCTACATCAAGAACCCAGATCCGGCCTTGAAGCTTACGTTTTGCAGGGAAACACATTATGGAGACTTGTACGTTTGGTCTTCCAGGGAGAGGTGGAGCTTGAAATATCCGAACCAAGAAACGAACATTTGATACCCTTTATGCCCTCGTCAATCTCGTGCCGTCTCTCATTGTCCTTCGCTCGATCCCTCCCTCCGTTGCCCAGTGATCGGGCCCGAGAATCTGAAAGAAAGACCCACTTTTGGACTCGGAGCTTCCGAGGCCGATGCCGGCCACGCCACGGCGATTCTTCCGGCGAAAATTTGCGTCGAAAAGAGCCAAACCAGAAAAGCCGCGCTCGAACTCTGACATCATCGCCCCCATTCAAACATCCATCATCAACAGTGACTCCCCGTAAACATCAAATCTCCGACCTCATCCGCCTGACACCTGCAAACGTCGCATCTTCCCCGCAACCGATTTCCTGCAACTGAGCCACATTCTTCACGCCCCTGCAGGATCACCGCTGCGCTGCAACTCGACCCGCTCGGCGTCGACTCACCTCACCTCACCTCATCTCACCCCTAAGCTCCCATCACCAACGCGCAAACCCATCATGGACGGACCATACGCTCACGAACTGACGGTTGCCATCGCGGCCATCCAGCATGCCGCGAGACTCAGCCGACGCGTCCTGGTCGCCTCCGACAAGGGCGTCGTGACGAAAGAAGACCTCAGCCCCGTCACCGTCGCCGACTTCGCCATCCAGGCCCTCCTCACATCAACCCTGCACGCCGCATTCCCCGGCGACAAGTTCGTCGGCGAAGAGTCCGCCGCCGACCTCCGCGAGAACCCGGATCTCCTCAAGTCGGTGTGGGCGCTCCTGCAGCAGGTCGCGAGCGAGAAGGAGCCGGACTCTCTGTGCAAACTGCCCGAGTCGCCTGAGCAGATGTGCGAGATGATTGACTGGTGCGGCCTGGGAGACCCGTCGCCGACGGGGAGGTTCTGGGTGTTTGACCCCATCGATGGCACCAAGACCTTCGTCAGAGGCGAGCTCTACGCCATCAACGTGTGTCTTATGGAGGATGGCAAGCAGAGCGTCGGCATCGTCGGCCTCCCGATGCTGGCGGCGGACGCGAAAGCACCCATCAACAACGACAGCATCGACCCCACCAGCACAGGCAGCATCATGTTCGCTATCAAGGGCCACGGCACCTACATACGCGCGTTGCCCGGGCCGTTGGACCTCCAACCGACGAAGATCCCCCGCCACGCGGACGGCGACAACCACCCCCTGGTCTCGGTCACCTGCATCGACGGCTCCGACTCGGCGGTACCGGGGATCCACAAAAAGGTCGCCGAGCGCCTCGGTGTATCGTACCCCGGCAACGACTTGCTTGGCTGGGTGTTGCGGTGGGCGGTGCTGGGCTTGGGACAGGCGAACTGCACGTTCTGGGCGTATAGGAGGCGCGACCGTCTGGCGAAGATTTGGGATCACGCCGGTGCCATGTTGCTGTTCGAGGAGGTCGGTGGAAAGGTCACGGATGTCGACGGAAACCCGGTGAACTTGGTTGCTGGCCGTAAGATGGTGGCCAACTATGGCTTCATCGCGGCGCCACCGGCGGTTCATGAGAAGGTGAGGACCGCCGTGAGGGAAACTCTAGAAGCTGAGGGCCATGCCCACCTTCTGGGTTAGGGACACAGCGGCATTTTCAGGACCAATGTTTCATTTGCTTTAGCGCTTAGAGTAACGAGTATCAGACGACACATGAATTTCTCAAAAGGGTAACAGGGCTTGTCATTAGAAACTCATATTAAAGCCACAGCAGAACTTATGATATCAAAATGAAGCTACCTGCGAAAGGGGTCCCAGACTTCCTCAAAAATGCGTGTCGATAGCTGGTTTTTATCGGACTGCCATATGGCATCCCGTCAAGTAGCCAACCAGCCGCATTGGCACGCGCCTCCTACTTTGCAGTTCGCGTGGGTTGACCGGAGAGAGGTCCTTTTCTCTTTGCTCATAATCAAAGCATTGAGACGTTAGTCTTACTGTTACCAATACCAGCTAAGCTGCCCTTCTCCGTTTCACACTTCCCAAGATGTGAAGAATATCAGTCTCGATGAAGTCAAAAACGAGCTGAGTCAACTTGCTGTGCCTAACTCTGCTGTTTGCATTAACAACACAGTAGCTCAAACGGCATACCTTGCTAGAGTCAACAGTTGGGTTGCATCTGCAACTCCTTCCGTTCGTATCTAAGCATCGGGTGTGGAGTTCTTTGAAGCACAGCTGGTGCATTAGTCCAGAAAGCACATCTCATTTTCAGAAGAATACCCAGAGTACTGATAGCACAGTTATAGACATCACTTGCTGCACGGCAATCTGATGAAAGCGCAAAATCTTTAGGCAAGAAAGCTATGACTGTAATGGTACGAAAGCGATACCGAGGCTCTCTGAAACTAGGGCAGAAATTCACACTGCGCCACAGATTGAACATGCCAATCTAGTCGTCGTGCGCTTCGTTGTCCAGCATAAAAGTTACGCAGGCATCATGGATGGCAAGTGTCGGTCACTAACCGGCCCGTCGTCACTTATCCTAAGGCCGAATATAAACTTTGATGTTGGAACAGCAAAGAATATTGCCTAGATTGCCTCGACTTGGCAACCCGAGTCATTACACGGAAAAGTAGACACCGGCACTCACGGGCATTTCCGACGCATCCGATTAGACAGCCCCCCTGGTTTTTTGCGCCCTACGTGGAAAGTTAATGTGTATTCAGCGTCGATCTGCCCCCTTATCAAGCCGTTTCTATATTGCGCATCCGTAAGGAGCACAGATCACACAGCACAACTCGTTGCGCTAACTTTCGCTGGGAGGAAGATGAAATCACATTTGTCAAAGTGAGTTCGCCGCGATTGCAACCGATTGCAACATACCAAAACAGATTGGCAACATAGCTGTAGGGCTTGATGATTGAGTGATTGACGAACCTAAACCAAAAGCTTTACTTTCTACACAGCATCTGACGGAATTCATTGCCCGAGAGCAATCCCAAGGCAGTTCGCCCCGGCTGAATTGAATGTCTCCTGTTCCTGCGGAGTCGCGATGTGGGTTCTCCCAGAAACTCAAAGTAATTAACCTGAACCGACAAGGCTGAGCAGTCCCCATTTGATCGTACTTCGGGTTGAATCAAACTACCGACATGCACGATTTCGGGAGTTTCTTCGGAGTGAGCGCACTCGTTGTAGACTATAAGTATCCAAATTGTCTGCTGTCTATTAGATGTTGAAGTCTAGTTAACTCACTCTACATCACTCACAGAACCCAACTTCCACACAGTCCTTCAAAACACCCACACGACAACTCGCCATCATGCAGTTCTTCACCCAGATCCTCCTCCTGGCCTGCGCCACCACCGGCCTGGCCAGCGTTGCTCAGAGCCCTAACGGCATGCTCAACGTCATTGAGACCCGCCAGATGCAGTGCATCAAGAGCAACTGCGGCGGCGTCGGCGCGGCTTGCGCTGGTGCCTGGGTAAGTTATTTCACAGGGTTGAATTCCGTTCAACCCAGCTCCGCTTGGCTCGGTTCCGGGTCGATAGTGTTGTGATACAAGTAGCTAACCATCAACAGTGCTGTGTTCGATACAACAGCGACGGCTGCAAGTGCATTGCTCCCGGCGACATCTCCGAGCAGGGTGAATCTTGCCCCAAGGCATAGATGGGTTGAGGGATTCAGGGGAAGGAAGGCTTTGGTTGTGAGGGGTAGACTACTACGCAGATGAATACCACTTATTTCTTCGTTGATCCAAGCCTGCTTTTGTTCCCACGTGGAATAACGGACTACGACGACGCATCGCTCAAAACAAGCCCAGCATAATGATCACAGTGGCACGTTACACTGCGCATCCATGACAACCTGATCATGGTCATCAAAAACGCGATTCCTATGGAATTCAGACTGTTGACTGAATCATCTGTGCCTAGCTAAAAAGAACGGGTATTTCCCAATGACTCCTCATAAAGAAATGTAAACCCTGACGCCGGACTTCGCGGCCTATAACCTATTCCATGTCCTTGGACCCTATAAAAACTCCGATGGTCTCCCCTAAGACTCTGCCAAAAACAAGTATGAAATCCCCATTCGCATCTCAAAATGAAAGAAGTCGTGTCGCAACTGAATGTTCATTCAGAAGTACTCTGAGACCCTGGCGTAGTCGTTGCGCTGGGCGATGCTGGGGATCTCGCGCAGGTCCTCCAACGGGGTCTGGTTGGGAAGGCGAACAAGCTTGAACTGCTCGAAAAGCCCATTGTGCGTGTTCTTCTTGGTTCCAGACCAAGTGACGCGATAGAGGCCGTCGTAGCGCATGCCGCAGAGAGGAGCCCAGACGGAAAACTTCTTCTTGTCGGAGGAGGCCTTGCGGAGAACGCGAACGGGTCTGCCGTTCATCTGTGAAACGTGAAGAGCAGTGGTTCCGTTGGAACGAGGGGGGCATTGAGTTGGGTTCTTGTGCTCGAGAGACCGAGAGCCGGAGTAGTACAGGACGTCTCCGTTGTCGACGTCAATCTCATCGTAGGTTCCGCTGACAATAACAGAGTAGGCGCCTTGGTCCTTGCGGCCGTGGATACCGGCCTCGGAGGAGCCGTGGGCGCCGACGAACAGGGCGCGAATCTGGGAGGCGAACCAGTCGCCGACGGTGAGGCCGTTATGGCCGATAACCGCAGCTTCGCGCTTCTCGCCCAAGTAGTCCGGGTTGAGACACTGAGTCTTGCCTTTCATGCCAGTGAGTGCGACACCGTGCATGATGCCTCTTCGGCCCCAGACTGGGTGGGCGGGAGCAGGCTTGCGGATGGGGTATTTGCCGTCACTGTCCACATTGTAAGTTCCCATGCGAGGGTGACGAGTAGTGGCTACGGCTGTGTTCTCGTTGTCGCTGGCCGGCGGAGTCAGGGCAAGCGCATCCGCCCTCTGGGCCCAATCATAGAGATCCTGGGCGTGACGCTTATCCTCATCAGAGAAGTAGCGTTGCTGAATAGACTTCTCAGGATCGCATACAATCTTCAGACCACTAGTCAGACGCTGATGGGCCGTGTCGATGGAGCCGAGCTCGCGGGGGAGGACATTCGGGTAGGCTTGTTTGCAGTCCTCGACGTAGTTGAGATAGTCTGCGAACTCCTGCTTCTTCTGGACCACACGGGGGGTGGACTCGTCGAGAGACTTGTTGGACCAAACTGCGAGAAGGCCGAGGACATTTTTGTTGACCCAGGCGAAGTACTTGCCAGGAGTGCGCTCCCGGGGAGGAGTGGGGACAGTCTGAGTGGAAGGTGCGGGAGGAGGGCCGGTGCCTTCCTCGACTGGAGCGACTGCCGCCATCGTTACTGCTGGCGTTGTCTGATTCATCAGAATTAGTAATCGAATCCGTTGGAGGTGAAGTCGATGGTTCATACCGAGTGGAGGCTTGTGAAATTCGTTGAAATTGTGGCGGTGACGCTGTCGGTTTCTCGGCAGGGTGTCCGGCGGCTGACCAGCCGCACCTAGTTGATCGCGAGGAAACAACCAGTCAATAACTAAGGCTAGCAGTGTAACCAAGCCTATGCCACATTTCACAGCCCGTCAAAGCTGGTGTCGCAACTTGAGGCAGGTTGACGGTCTGTGAGTGAGGGAAGTGTGTTGTTGAGGGGTTAATTGAGCATGGACAGTTGACGCGCAGGGTGGAAGGTGAGGTTGGTGGTTGCAGAGTTGCAGTGTCGGTGGTCTGTGCAGCGGTCTTCCGTCGAAAATCAGCCAATCATGTGACACAGACCAGCGCAACTACAACAACTCAGATCGAACAGGAAGGAACGCCGCAGTTGATAACTGCCAGTCGCTCCTTCCGTTCAGATAACTCGAAACTTTCTCAAACCGCCACGCGTAGTCGCTACATTGAGATATATCGGAATATTATTGTGTTGGATGAATAAACCCCGCTTTGTTGATCAGCGTACCTATCGTGCGTCAACTTATATCGTTCAAGAACTCCACAGCGCATGAGGCAAAACCTAAGAGATGGCAAATTGGAAAGAACTAACGCGACGACAGGAGTCATTTGAGTTGCACAATTCAAACTCACGAAGAAAATTGGTGTGTTTGGCACCCTCAATGGACAGAGTCAACGGGTTACGTTATTCATTTTCTGGGAAACGACTCTTCGATCTTGGATCGGGAAATCAGATGCCTAATTCGATGCATGTATGGCCGTTGTTCATTATCTTGGTCGCGTTGCGCTCGTCGCCGCGGAGTCTAGCTCATGCGGTGTCGACCCATCAAGTTCATACGTTGGTAGAGGCGAACCATCCATCTCGACCCGGGACGGTTGAGCTGACATTTCGCTAGGCATTTGGTATGCGTGCTTGCCAGCACTTTGTTCGCCGTACGCCGATCCTCCTTGGTTGCTTCCATCCGGCCCGGTTGCTGCGGTCCTGGAGCCCTGCTTGCGCCTCCAGACAAAGAAGGTGGCGGCCAGGATCAGGCCTATGCCGGCTACACCTCCGACGACTGCTCCAGCTACGGCACCGCCTGAGATCCCACCCGACTCCTCGTTTCCCGCCGAAGCCGTACGCGTCGAAGAAGCAGCCGTCGCAGTGCCCGTGGTCGTTACCGTGTCCGAAACTACTGGGGATCCCGTTGCTGTTGTCGCCCAAGTTGACGTCGCGGTCACGGAGCATGACGAGGTCCTCACGGCATCGGCCCACGAAATGTTCGCAGGTAGCGCCGTCGCTGTCGTTGACGTGCACAGGAGAGCGATGCCTTGGCTGTTGTCGCGGTATGTGCCATTGAAGCCGTCCATGCAGCACCATCCTCCATTATCCAGCTTGCCATTTACACCCCAAAGCTTCCAAGATGAATCGGGACACTATGATATCGTCAACTGCCGCTCGTATGCGAGGTTCGAGAGTAGGGCGAGGTGTGATACCTGGGGGTATTCGAGAGCGAGCGATCTGCAGTCTTCCGGGTCTGCACCGGGTAAAGCGCGTCAGCTTCCAATCAACGGCCACAATAAACAAAGTTGGGGAGGCAATTGCATACCTTTACAGCAATAATTGCCGACATAGTCGCCGTCTCCCGTGCATGTGTATCCGGAAGGACAGCACCGAGGTTGCGCGCCTGTCCCGCACTCGACCGGCGCGTTCGGCGGGCAGGACCCCGGGGCCCGGAGAGCCCAGCCGCCTTCGTAGCTGCATTCCTGGCTGAGCGCTACTGACAAGCTGAAGAGCGCCACCAACAGGCTTCGGGCGCGGGTTCGATCTAAATTCATGGCGCTCGCGGCTCAACAAAAAAGGCGTGCTGATGCAGACATTCGAGGTCTATGAGAAGAGAAGCCCAAACTAGCGGCACGATCGGGGAAGAAGACAAAAGTCTTTCCCATGAAAACCCCGTGAACACGCAAATTCCAGGGTCTAGCTTAAGCAGGCATCAGTCCACCGTCGCAGGGAGTCAGCCCTGTGGCCGCATACGAGGCGAAGCTGGCTGAAACCCTCACTGAGGTGTTCGGTTCGTCAATTGGGCGGGCTAACCCGCCCAACCGCGCCATGAAAGCGACACGATTTCTTTTTACGTGCTGCCAAGCGCTATAAAATTGCAGTGCACTGCCTGAAAATACCCTGTTTTCCGTCCTGTTGTGCAGCATAGATGGGGAAAATAAGCGTAGCTGAAGAAGCTAAGCTGTGCTAGCGTCTCGGCAAGCCGAACAAGAATCACAGCCACAGCGTGTTGGGCGCTTATTCTTCTGATGGATATTTGTCGCGTGGTCTGTGGCTTCCAACGGCGGCCGGAAATCGACGGCGATGGATGTGAGAGGGTGCGAATACGTCGTGAAGAGAGGAAGCCATAAAACCTGATTACAATCGTTCACAAGTAATCTCAATCCAGAGGCGTGGTTGACGCTCTGCAGGGTCCCAGTTGCCCAGAGTTAGGTACCCGTTTTAACAGATGCATGGGACTCTTGTGTCTCTTCTCGCCCCATTCAACGGAGTCTGGGGTAATTGCGTTGCGAACATGCTTGGCCCAAGTTCATGAAATCGACGAGGACTCGAGCGTCTTCTCTACCTGGTTGCTCAGCTCCCAACTTGACAGCGCTAGGTTCGCGATAGCGGTCAGATAAGATATTCGGAGAAACCTGGCGACCCAACATGTCGATACGAGCTCCCTCGACCTGCAAGACCATGTGATATTGCCCTGCGACTGCTCGCGTGCTGAATAGGGAGTTGACGGGAAGAAAGTTCTTGAGCTTCATTAATTGGAAACGATGAACTGTAGGGTGGCGGGCAGGTACGGTACGGCCATTCGAGACTTTTGACATGCCGAGGGCTTTTGAGACTGTGAATTGACTGAAAGCTTTTGGCCATGGTATCTGTTCAGGGCTGAATAGCCAAGATAGCTCCGCGCCGGCTCCGGCCACCACCCCGAAAATACCATGACCCACTTCGTTCGTACCGGTCGTGGCGGCCCCGAGTGTGGGGTGTTGCTCTCGGCACCGGCGGTCGGCATGCCCCGCAGCATCAATGCTGCAGCGATTCGGAGCAGGTTGCCCTTGAATACTGCCGGCCGGGACGGATTCTTCAACCGAGTGGGGAGAGTGTGGCCAAGCCGGCGCGGAGGGTAAGCTGCCTGCATAAATATGTAATGCGGGGGTTCGGCCTCCAGCACGCCATCGAAACAAATGATGGTGAATCAATGGCGTGCGCTGCAAGCGAATGGCGCAACACACCAAAGTGGACGAACAGTAACATCGGCCCCAGTGTTCACGTCTTCCGCACATTGCATGCTAGACAACTGCGAACCTGGCTCGGTTTCGCGTCAAAGTCGATGGACAAAAAGAAGAAATAGCGGCTCAGGTTTGGGTTAAGCTTGGAGAAAACCTCCGATAGAGCTGGTGGGTGTCTTGGAATCAAGCAGTAAATAGCTTAGCCCCCTGCCGTTGCACCCTTTCAATATGCACAACGTCCAGCGGTCGTCGTAGCTCTCTGAACCCAAGTTTTGGATCTCCTCGGAAGACGATCTGTTCAGGGGTTCTACCTGGGTAAGCAACATGTCGTCACCCCCTGTGGGGGAGCATCGTTTTACCAAAGGGGCAAAAATCGGGGTATGGCCGCTGTCTCCTGCCTATGAACGGTCGATATTACCCATCACGCCTTTGATGTTCCCTCCATGTATGCCGTTTGGCTAAGAAATGCGGCGACCGGTAGCCCGGTTCTACCACCAGGGGGGTTTCGGGCGGCGACCGAAGCCCATGCGGAAAGAGATTTTACTGTCTACTTCTTAAATAGATAGTAGAATCTCTGGCGTCGGTAGGAATGTGCTTTTGCTGCCCGCTGTGTCGACTCGACTTCGTTCCTTCTTCGAGTTGCCGTCCAAAATGTCTGCCCAGCAGCAACCGACCAGCAAGCCCTCGCCCGCAGGGTCCATCACGTCTTCGGACCACGCGGGCGCAGACTCCAAGACCGGCACCGGCAAGGATGTCCGAGACGCAGTTCCCCCGACCGCTCCGGCTTTGGCGACACAGCAGACGCAGCGCATGGAAGCCGCGCTCGGCGACGCTATCCTTCGCTTCTTGAGAATTCGAAAGGGCCCAAAGGCGGAAGAATATGACCTTGACGCAGTAGGTTTCCCCCACGGTACATCAATATTTGAACTTCTAGCTGATCAGCAGCATCAAAGATTGCGACCCAACCGAGCATCTGGGATTCCGAGAACCTGGAAGAGTACAAAGAGGCTTACATCCACCCACAATGGGAGAATAAGGAGGCTTTCGACCCTTCATTCCGCTGGACCTGGAGAGAAGAGCGGCAAGTGCGACGCAAGGTTGATTGGAAGATTATGGTGAGTTTTGACGTGCATTGCACACTGGCTTTTATGAGAGCGACTGGCTAACCTGCAACAAACAGGTTTGGTGTTGCGTCATGTTTGCTGCTTTGAACATTGACAGAAACAACATCAACAACGCCGTTTCTGATGACATGCTTCCTGATCTTGGTCTCACTCGCGCTGACTACGTGAGTGCATCTGCGAATGTTCCGAGTCCCTTACAATGCTAACACAAAGAAGAATCTTGGCCAAACAATCTCCCGAGTCGGCTTCCTTGTTGCCGAGCTTCCATCTCAGTTGATCTCCAAGCGGTTCGTCATCTCAGCCGACAAGTAAAACTGAGACCCTTCTAACCTGAACAGTATCGGTCCGGATCTGTGGATCCCAATTCAGATCTGTCTTTTCAGTACCGTTTCCGGCCTGCAATTCTTCCTCAAGGGACGGGCGTCATTTCTTGCGACCAGATATCTGATGTAAGTTACGTTCCATCTGGCTTTGCATGTCACTCTATTGACTCAGACGAATCTAGCGCTACCTTCCAAGGTGGCTTCATCCCTGACACAATTCTGTACCTTAGCTACTGGTACACAGGCACGTCTGTGAGTCACTTCAGTGAATGACAAGGCTTGACGGTCTTTTTCTTACTCTGACTTAGCTTCCAATTCGTCTGGCCTGGTTTTGGATGTCTTCCCAAATTGGTGAGTGGACTCACCCAAGGACATGGCTTGGCTTAATAACTAACAATCTTTCAGTTGACATCGGTGTGGGTTTCGCCGCGGTCGGTCTTCTGTCTATGAGAGGTATCTTGGGCTATGAAGGCTGGAGATGGATGTTCCTCATTGAGTAAGTCATTTTGCTTCGAGCCATCGAGCTCTGTGCTAACTTTCGACTTCAGGGGCTGCTTTACGTTCAGTGTCGGACTGCTCTCATTCTTCCTGATGCCGCAATGCCCCGCCCGGACGAGGAGCTGGTGGAACCCCAAGGGCTACTTCAAGGAAAAGGAGGTTAAGATCATTGTCAACTCCGGTGAGTATCCCGCAAGCTTTAACTTGGAACAGACCGGCATCTAACCTTCATACCACATAGTCATCCGTGATGACCCTCAGAAGGGAGGCATGTACAACCGACAGGGTCTGTCCGTCAGGCAGATCTGGGAGTGCTCCAAAGACTACGACATGTGGCCACTCTACGCCCTCGGCCTGCTCTTCGGCTTGCCCAAGTACCCGGTCAACCAATACCTCACTCTATCCTTCCGTGGTCTCGGTTTCAACGTCATCCAGACCAACCTGCTTTCGATCCCGAACATCGTTGGCTCCAGTATTACCATGCTGCTCATTACTGCTTTGAGTGAGCTGGTGAACAATCGGAGTTTTGTGTCGATGGCCGAAGATGCTTGGTTGTTGCCTTGCTTTGTGGCGTTGATCGCGTTGCCGGACCCCATCAGCCCATGGGCATACTTCGCGATCGCCACAGTTTTGCTCTCGTTCCCCTAGTGAGTGCCGGATTGGCTGATAAAGGATGCATGAGCTAACAAGGCCTAGCACCCATCCCATTCAAGTGGCTTGGACGAGTAGAAACGCAGGTTCGGTGCAGAACAGGACGGTGTCTGCCTCGTATGTCTCCCCTTCCTCTCTTGAAGTCGTCGCTTCGCTGACCCGTCCTCAGCCTTTACAATATGTGGGTGCAAGTCTCAGGCATGATCGGAGCGAACAGTGAGTCTTGATCGTCACCCGCGCGACGACAGAAGACTAACTTTAGCCGCCAAGTCTATCAATCCAACGATGCTCCGCGATACTTCAAGGCAAACAAGGGCCTGTTAGTTATCTGCATCTGGATGTGTGTAAGTAATCTCCACCCTTGCACTTTACAAGACGAGGTGCTCAGATTGTTTGCAGGTTGTTCAATACCCATTTACATTCTTTTACTACCGATGGAGAAACAACCAAAAGGCCAAGGTTTGGGACGCCATGTCCCCAGAGGAGCAACACAACTACAGAACCAACACGACGGATGTGGGAAACAAAAGGTGAGCCACCTCTCGCTTACACCTTGATGAATGATGTGATTAACGTATTATGCACTCAGGCTCGACTTCCGCTTTGCCACATAGACTCCGAAGGTCTACTTTTGCGTGTTTCGACGGGCACCTTACAGTGTTCACCTCCTGTCTTGCCGCAGTCTTGGATTCATAGATATCCAAAGAGAAAAGAAGCGTGTGGTCCATATCCCTCTCTAGATAGAATCAAAATGCCAGTTCATCGTCTCACGGTCAAGTCTATTCCACATGTTGCGGACGGAGACATTTGCCCCGGGGTTATTGTCAACCTATGCCAGTAAGCTAATCCTTGCCAACTGTGTCATTCCTTCAACCGAGCCGGCGGGATGAGTGATCCATGGTAAAATCACAGACGCAGGCGCCAATTATTGGAATCTTGTTATTGTAACGCGCGCGTCAAGATTAACTCCTCGCTGAAACTCTCTTGCCCCTTCTCCAGGTGGGAAAGCCCTTGCTTGGCTGCTCAGCTGAATCTTTAAGGCTTTGAAACAGGGGCGGTTGGGGTAACACCAGCACCACTGCAAGGTGTCCGCATGTAACCGCAGCCCTGTAAGGTCGGTTTGATGTCCCCGTAACTCTAATAACGTATGGTGATATTCCGACAGACCCGCGAAAAAGAATCCTTTTGGAAGATTCCACCCCGGATTTTTGCGGATACGTCTTTCTAGGGACTGCTAACCGAAGGCTTGGAATGAACTGGCCAAGGGTAATTGATTCTCACTCAGTTGATCTGTTTGAATTAGCTCTCTTCTTATCGGGTGCTCGTGTGGCTTGTAGTCAAGGTGATCCCGCCGTTGCACTTCTTCCCCACCAAGCGTACACATTTGCGGACACATGTGCACGCATCCCGCTTCCGCGTTCTCCTTCTGAGCGCTTGAACGAGGCATTCCGTATGTGCTCGGCTCCAAGTCGAGGCGACTCAAGATGACAAGGGAATATCTTTCTCCGTGGAAGTCCCTTTCATCATACTTGTCAAGGCCCTGGGATGGGTGTGTTGAGGCTTAGTCGACCTAGGGCGGGAGCCTCTGGAGCATTCCGAAGTGCCAAGTCCGCTCCTGCCGTGCGGGAGGCTCCGCTGCTCCTATCTTCGGGCTGCTGCAAGGTAGCAAAAGCAATGCAACGGAATGGTTCGGTGGGCGAAATAGGCTGCCCCTGTCTTCGACAGGATTTGTAGATTTTCGCTCGTGAGCGACCGGCTCAAGCCAAGCGATCTCTGGAGTCATGAACCCTGTTGTCGACTGTCGTCCCATTGTGACACATGCCATGAAGCAATTCTGATGGTTACGCGGTAAGCTTAGTTTGGCACTAGGTTTCGCAGGGATGCCGGGGTCTGCCACCGAGAGTGTCGTATTCCTCGGTGTTAGCGAGGGATGTTACGCAGCAAAACAACGAGTACCCATCGCCAAGATGTTTGGGAAGCCATGCTACGAGAATCATGGAGAGATGGTAAACAGATCATACTCGTTTGGCAGTATAAAGCTTGGTCGAGCCCGTGGCGACCCTCTTCAAGATTGCTTCCATCCCAGCGACAACTTTCACATTCTTCCAACCGACCAGACTTCTAATTCTCCTTCCATCTGCTGCGCAGAGACTTTTAACCCCAAATTTCATAATGAAGTTCTTCTCTATCATCTTCTCCGCTTGCGCCGCTGGCGTCCTCGCACAGAACGGGTACGTAAATAGGGTCGGCTGCGCCGCGCCTCCTTTTTCGATTGTGTTTGAAGTCTTTGAGTTCCTTGACTTCCCGTAGCACATGGAAGCAAAAGCCTTTCCCAAAACCATAAGCTAACCCAATTCTTCTCCAACAGCTGCGGCTTCCCCGATGGACCGGATTGCAAGTCTCTCGGCAAAGGCGCAAACGGTCTCGAACAATTCGCCGATCCCGATGGATGCTGTCTGTTGCCCCTTCGTTGCGGCAATGGAGACGGCGGCGAGAGATGCGAGCGCGTGAGCGGCGCTAGTGCGGGCAACACCGGCAACAACACCAACACTGGCAAGAAGACCAGGAAGAACAACAGAAAGAGAAGACTCTAGGCGACCAACATTCAGCAACAGAGCCGATGTTGTGACATAAGCACCTCATAAACAACTGAGCCAGATCTCTCTTTCCTAGATAATCGTAGTGATAGGTGGAAGGGACTTTTACAATCCACATTTTCTACGTCGCCAAGGACCTGAACTTCAAATGTAACATATACCACGCCTGTGTGATGGAATTGTTTATTTACCGACTTAGAACTAGTCTCTATAGACTTTTCTTTGAAGTCGTAATCCTACAGATTGTCTATCTCTTGAACTATTTCTTCGCCTCTAAGTACAGTTCATACTCATAGCTTGAGAACAAGAAAGGCGCAACTCCTTTCAGGTCTGACTCAAACAAAGGCTGGCTTGCATAGTACTGGGGTCATGTCAGTATGAGCTTGTTGAGAATGATATAGAGAGCTTTCTCACCTCGAATGTGCCGTTCGAGCTCAGACTGCCAGTCTGGACAGTCCACTCGTATAGAAGGGCATTGTCGTTCTTGCGGACCTCGGCAAAAGTGTCCGTCATGAGCTTGTAACCATCCAGAGCAGCTTTCAGATATTTGTCCCCTGTGATGTAACCGAGACGTACACTCTTAAGCAGGCCATAGACGAACATGGAGGAGCCTGAGCTCTCGATGTAGTTGCCCCACTGACCCTCAGTGCCGGGAGTCATAACCAGCCACCATCCTTTGGTCTTCTTGTCCTGCGCCGCAACAATGGCATCGGCGACGGACTGCAGGTACTTCAACAAGCGCTCACGGCCTGTATGGTTCTCTGGAAAGAGTTCCAGGGTGTCAACCAGGGCCATAATGTACCAACCGACTGCACGACCCCACACATGCGGGGAGGCACCAGTCTCGGGGTCAGCCCAGATAGCCTTCTTGCTCCAATCAAAACCATGAAGCGGGAGACCATTGGTGCGCTCACGCTCGGAGATTGTTCCGGCGTCAATAAGGTCGTACTGAAGGGCAATGTCGTCCCAGGCTGTGGAATTTTCAGCATCAAATTCGTGGGTCCAGCGAGCATAGTACACATCCAACATGTAGATGCCATCCAGCCACATCTGATCGATGTAAACGGGGTACCTATGGTAGAATCCTCCGGTGGGCGTGCGGCCAGTGCGATCGATTTGGTTGCGCAGAGTCTGGGCAGCTATCTTGTATATCTCGTTCCCAGTAAACTTGTACAAGTCGAGGAACGTGTGGCCAAAACGAATGTCGTCAATGGAGTTGCTGTTGTTATACAGAAGGATCTCTCCATTCCATGCCGGATAGAGAATGACATCTGCATAGTGCTTGACATAGTTGTAGTACTTCTCATCGCCGGTTCGGTTGTATGCCAGAAGAATGCCGGAGTAGTATGCTGAAACAGTATAGGCAAAGGTTGGTTCAACGCCGTGCTTGATCTGAGAATCGGCCATCCACGTAAGGTATCGGGTCTCCCCTTTGAACTTGGATGTCTTGATCTTCTCATCCGGTGGAACTGTGAACCATCCATTTGGAAGGGAGACGGAAGCGGCTGCGAAGGTGGCGCTCGCCAACGCAGTCGTGACAAGAGTTGAGACCTTCATCTTAAAGGTGGACTGCAGGCTTGATACTGCTGCGAAGTCCTCCGATAGACACAATGAGGTGCTTGCCGTTCTATGAAACAATTGTCTACTCGTACCTGCGCGTATTTATACAGAATTTCCAGCAATACCAAGCTACCTCGACAGAACTCGTCAATCTCGTGAAGTCGCAGCCGACAAGGTTCCCCTCACTGACCCAAGATCGGCCAAGACCCCACGGTCAGTCTTGTTCTGCTTATCCGACGCATTGTCTTGAGCTGCAGCTGCGTATTCCATCGTATGTCTGTAGTATGCTTGGATAGTAGAGGAGACATCATCCTACGCCGAGTACCGAGCAGCTTCATGCTGTTCCACAGGGACGGAAAAGCAGACCCTGGCTTAGACTGCGGGGGTCCAGGGTCGGTCTTTGCGGGGAAGCCATTGGGGCAGCTATTGGCGGCGGGGAACTCGACGAGCTTACCTTGATGCTTATTTGCACCCTAGAGCTCACTGATAAACTTTCCTTTGTGAAGTTTGTACCTTTTTTGAACGACATACCATCTTTATCAGAGGATTATTAGCTGGCTCGCCTTATGGAATGGACGAAATCCTGTAACACCCACGGATACTGCAGCCGTTTCTTCCATGTCGGCATTCAAACCTGTCTGCGAGTAATCACGGATGCCGGCACAGCGCAGCTGCAGTCAAACGAGAGCGGGAGGTGAGTGCCAGTCGAAAGTGCGGCTGGTCCCAAAAGACCGTCAAAAGCTTCCTAATCTCTGTGATCGACTCCCTGGAACAATTTATACACCAATCAGCGCTTTATTCTGGGCTGGAAGATCAGGGACTATCTGGCGGGCGAATCGATTTATTCACCTCGGTTGTTTGTTAGACCGGACTGCCTGCGTCAGATCCTTGGCACCATGTCCAACGTGACTGGGCAGCGACGCCTTTCGTATTAAAAGCCCTGCAGCATCGCCATTTTGCCAAGACAATGACCTGAGCCGTTGGACACCGCCGAATGGTACTTTGGACTTATCCGCCCAGCAGGTAATGCGTTGAAACCGGGTCTTTTCCGCGTCAATCAATGAGATAATTTGGCTCCATATACGTCAGAAAGTTCGCACATTTTTGGTCGCTGGCAAACTCTTCCGGATGTGAAAAGTTTACTAAGCCCTGATTGTTTTGAACGGCTGCTCAAATTAACCAAATAAGTAATGCAGGCAGATTCTTCGCATGCCTGTGGTGTCTCGCCATCATCTATCCAGCCATATTCATTAGGCCATATTCCGTTGAAGCTCGTCAAGCATCCAATGTCATCGTGAAACCAAGGCTCTGTTCTGAATCCATTTCCCACGGTCAGTCCCATGAAGGCGTACTACCTCCGAATTCGCCTCCGAAGTTCCGATCGAATGCCGGTTTGATGGGTCTTGCCAGCGATTGCCGGGAACGGGCAAATCTGCCGGCCATAATCAAGCATGGACATCCAGTCGACGTTTTTTTCTTTTTTTTCTTTTTTAAAGCCTGCGCATATTCTCCGCAACAACGACATTCTTCATTCTCAACTTCGCAGTCTAATATTGTCGGTATCAATTCCTCAAAATGGGTGGAACCAGGAAGATCTATCAGCCCATTGACCCATCTGTCCGCAAGAAGCTGGACCCCGAATATGTTGCTCTCCATGACAGCATCATCCAATTTATAGAACCTTCAGAAGCCCAGCCATGGGATCCATCTTCGCGCTTTAATCCGAATCCTCTCGCACATGCCATGCAGACGCTATCCCGAGTTGGTAAAACCTGGGATGAGGAACTCGGTGGCGGCATTCAAGCCCGCGTGTTTGTGCCTGAAGGCGAAGCGCCCCCTGGAAGATGGCCATGCTTAGTGTGGCTGCACGGAGGTGGTTGGGTCAACGGGGGATTAGACAGTGAGAATGGATTCTTGACGCATGTTTGCAAAAGTGAGCTTCCATTATGAAGATGCGAGGCAGGTGTTGACAAAACATAGACGTCAGATGCGTGGTTATCACCATCAACTATCGCCATGCCCCCGAGCACGTCTATCCCGCTGCCGTAGATGATTGCCTGACTGGACTGAGATGGGTACTTGAGCCTGCTAATGCATCACGTCTCAATATCAACACCTCTCTTCTGACAATTGGTGGCCTTTCGGCGTAAGTAAACCATCGAATGATTCAGTTCTCGTCCAAGTCCTGATAGAAGCAGCGGTGGAAGCCTTGCTGCTGTCCTCACAATGAAGGCTTCTCTGGAGATTGTGACACCTGCACCCGTTTCTCAAATTCTCATATGTCCTGTCATTGACAGCACTGCCACGGTAGAGACTGTGTGGTCCGCTTCGAAGCACGTTCCCTGGCTTACGCCTGGCCGAATGACTTGGTACCAAAACCTCTACTTCCCAAACCAGGAAGACAAAGAAAGCTGGGATGCATCGCCATGCTTTGCACCAAAAGACATCGTGGGACGAAGCCCAAAGACCTGGATTGCTATTGCCGAGATTGACCTCTTAGCGCCTGAAGGTCTCAAGTACGCAGAGCAACTGAAGGATGCCGGTGTCGAGGTTGAAACCAAGGTTTACAAAGGAGCCACGCACTCCGTACTGATCCTTGCAGGGTAAGATGTGGAACTTTAAGGATTCTCTCCGGGTACTGATATTGTCGTTAGTATACACCAAATCAGCCAACAGTTGGTTCATGACGCATGCAGAACCCTCGCCGAGGGTTTTGGTTCAGCATATGACCCGGCATTGGCCCCCATTTACCCTCAGAATTCGTAATTAGACCGGAGCATCGTATCATTGAACCATTCATAAAGTCTTAGTCTTTATTCATCACGATATCTAGGTGCCTATGTAAACTTGTGGTCATCTTTAGACCGATTTGCAGACCAAGAAACGAACGACTTTGATGGCCCACGTATCTTTCTACAGTACGAGGTTGGGTAGATTTTGCTGTGACCCAAAAACTTATTTACTAGAAGTGATACTTCCGGCTCATGGGTTGTGTAGGTCAAGGTAGGTAGGTTAGTAAGAATCTGAGAAGGGGAAGAGCAAATTCGGATCAATCACGGTGATGATTAACCAAAAGAAGAATTGAAATTTATGATTGAAAACCAGTTCCATCTAGTCGTGTTCAACATTTTAAAAAGGAAACCAGGAAGTGGCGTCAATATATCCCGCCCAACCCAAAGATCATTATCATCGCCCGTGCGTCTCAGCTGCCAACAACAACGTCTTCAACTCTGCAAATCGTACCGGCTTCGGCATAAACACATCAATACCCACAGATTCTGCATTCCTTCTTGCGTCAGCGCTCGCAAGACCCGTCAGCGCGATGACATTCGTCGGCGGTTGCATCCGGTGTTCGCGCTCAAACTCCCTGATGTACCTGGTGGCTTCAAATCCGTTGAGTATCGGCATACTGATGTCCATGAGGATGAAGTCGAACCGACGCGGTCTCTCGTACTCGGGTGCGTCGTCTGAAATGTGGACACCTGAAGCTTCTTTGAACCTGTCAACCGCTTCTTGTCCGTTTTCTGCCTCCTCGTACGAGTAGCCACACTTCTTCATGAACATTACCAGAAGCTTCAGGTTGATCTTGTTGTCGTCCACCAGCAAGACGTGCAGCTTGCTGTCTTTGCGCTCCTTCAAGTCAGTCCCGCCAATTTCCTTGACTTGCACCGTGCCTAACGATTTGCTGATAACGCGAGACGAAACTAGCTCCTCTTTGACTTCTTCAGGAGGTTGGTCATAGTGTACAATGACTCTGTCGTCTGGTTGCGGTGTGCCCATCGGGAGTTGCTTGATTGTTGGCTCCATTTCGGCATTTGATGCGGTGACCGAGATACTCTCTCCGTTTGGCGCCTTTGCAGCAGCTTCTGCTCTCTTCAAACAGTTGCTAAAGACCTTGGCTAGCTTTCTTGGACCACAACTGCATCGAAATCAGTGTCATATTCAGAAGTCATTGAGAATGAAGAGCTTGACTTACGGTTGTGGTATCACCTCAACGATCTGAGACATCTGGCTCAAGACCTTTGTATGTTTATGAGAAATTTGAACCGCCTCTTCCGCATTTTGGCAGACAATAATGATCGGAACCTTTCGTGCTGAGGGCGTTTGACGGTCGCGGAATCGCTTTTCGAGCACCTCAATAGGAGGTGGTTCGCAGTAAACAAACATGTCGGCGTCTGACACGTTTACGTTGGTTTCTTTATCTACCTTCATGCCAAACCAATTTGAACAAGTGTTGAAGAGCACCTCGTTGATTTTGGAAACTTGTCGAGTGACAGACGCGGGCTGTGGGGTGGTGAATCTGTTCAAGAGGACAAGCTTTTTGCCTTTTGTTTGTTCCGCGACAGAGCGAATGGCCTCATCAGGTTGATGGGCTGCTGGGTCGGAAACAGGTGCGAGCCGTAGATGCACGTCAACTTCTGTTCCCCTGCCTTGCTCAGATTTGACTTCTAGAGTACCGCCAAGAGAGTCCACAATCTGCTTGACGATGCTCAAGCCAAGGCCGGTACCAGGCTGGAATGAGTCTTCCTGGCTAAAGGGGATAAACAGACGGTTTTGCTGGAAATCGTCACTTATGCCCTTGCCAGTATCTGCAACCCTGATTAGAGCATTGACCTTGGACCCATCTGACCTGGCTTGACCGGTAAGAGAAACAAGCACAAATCCTGACGTGGTGTACTTCAGAGCATTGCCAAAGAGATTCATAATGATCCTGCGAAGGGCGCCTGGTTGCGTCTTCACCATCCATGAGGTCTTCGGGCAAATGTCAACCAACACTGAGACAGGCCCGTCGGCTCCCGGAGCTTGGTACTTGCCAATCTCGATGGGTCCTCCGAGTTGGCCTGCGGTGGCTTTTGTTGATCCCAGAGCAGCTGCGCCCGCAAGTTTCTTGAATGCATGGCCTGCCGCAATAGCGTCTACAACTTCCTCAACCAGAACACCGAGATCCACTACTGCCGTCATGCTCAGACTCTCGAGAGAGTCGGAAGACAGAACGACGGGCCTATTTTGCCTTGCGCTTTTCCTCATTTGCGCACGTCCCAGTCGGTTGATTTTGCTGTAGTCTAGAACATGGTTCAGAGTGTCGAGGAGAGTCTTGCCGCAAGTAGAGATTGAGTTTACGAGGCCTGCTTGGTACGAATCGGTATCGGAGTCCTTAAGAAGTTCTGCTGAGCCTAGAATTCCATGAAGAGGGCTGCGCAGCTCGTGACTCATGCTGGCAATGAATGTCGTCTTTGCGGCCTCGTTCTTCTGTGTGTTGATGCGTCCGACTTGAGTCATGATGCTGTTGCTGAAAGCTCGGAGATAGGAAAGGTCCTGGTCGAGGTTCATCATACGCCCAGTGACTGAAGTCCACAAGAAACAACCTCCAGCAAACCTGTCTTCACTGTAGTCGAAAAGGGGAACGAAGACCACAGACTTTGCCCCGGGAATTTTCTTGAGAAGCTCTTCGTGGTCCATCCTGACTTTTCGGCGCCTGTTTCCCTCTCCGGTTTTCTCACCTGCCTGGGGTCCTGTTCTGATGAGCTCTCGGTCGCTTGCGCTGTCATCTTCTGAGGAAACGCCAGCCCCGGTTTCCGTGAAGGACAATGTTTTGCCCATCGGGAACATGGCGAAGTATTTTTCGAGTGTTCCGAGTGAAAGGGGAGGGCCCTGCTCCATGCCAGCGCGTGTCTGCTCATCAGTGATGGAGTAAGACAGGATTTTACAAGGTCTCGCTGCGGGTGATGTGTCAGAGTCAGAGCTGTCGAGTCCCACGCCTTCAGAGCCCGATGTGACTGGCAGCGACTGCTCGTCCTCGTCGGACGACTTTGATCCTCCCATCCTCATGGCCTTGCTCAGCTGTCTGGACGTTGTGGTTGTGGCACCCAGAAAGACGACGCCATCAGCGAGTGTCGAGCGTCGCAAAATGTCAGCTGCACGGTGGTAGAGGCTCGATATACTATCAGGCTTCTGCTTGTTAAATTGCTTGAAGTTGTTCCTTGGCGGCGATTGTGGTGGAGAGTTTGGCGCCGCTTGTCGTAGGCGTGTCGGCAGGGATGATCGAGGGGACCCGGATCCACGAAAGTAAACATTGGCTGTCGAAAGAGGGCGCTTTGAAGAGCTGAGCGCCATCTCGGGAGGGCGAATCGTCGATGGGTTCGGGGATACGTCGTCTTTGGCCAAAATATTGTCGTCGTTCATAGTGAAACAATCCTCGACGAAAGCCGCCAACCCCCGAACGATACGCTCGCCCTTGAAGCGATCGACACGGTCCCTTGCCCATTCTAGATGCTCCATCACAGTCTGGGCGATGCCTTGCATGAACTTGATCTCTTCGATTTTGAGTCCCTCATGAGGCCGCTCATCCGACACAGCAAAGGCGCCGATTCGGTGTCCATTGCGGGAGAAGATTGGCACGCCGGCGTAGAACCGAACACCAGGCTCCGACAGAACATACGGACGGGTTGCGAAGCGTGAGTCGTAGCGGCAATCGGAGACGATGAGGCCTGGAACGGTGTACGGCCGATCCTTCGGAGAGTCTATCGCGGTGCAGGTGTTTGCGAGGGCATGCTCGCAGACAGCGTCCGGGCGAGATAGGATGGCGGCGCCGACTGTTTGAAGTTTTCATGGTCAGCATCGCGGCACCGCAAGAGTAGGTTCCATCCCACGACTCTGCAAAGCCGAGGGCAACCCTTGGCACAGACGACATAATGGCTCGTTGGAGCCGTCTCCTGGAGAGAGTCTACATACGCCATAGGTCGCTGTTCGTGCTGTTCACCGGTTCTTCCGCAGCCTCGGTGTCGAGCTCCCCCAGCTGAATGTTTCGAGTGGCCTCGGAAAGGATGGTCTGAGTGGTAGAGTCAATCAGCGATACCATGGCACGCCTGACGTCGAGCTTGAGGACGGCCAGCTGGGAGAAGGCCGTGAGAGTCCTGTCCGGCGACGCTTTGGCCTGGTAGCCTGTGTTCTGCAGGTCAGGCGCCGCGATGCTGTCGACATTGGTGGCGACGTTGAGAGAAGAACCCTGAGCGACCTGCCAGCTCTGGAGGTAGCGCTGAACCTCCCGCTCGCGCTGAGCCTCAGTGGAGGTTGACATCGGATGCGCGCGAACAATCGGTGAGGGGTAAGATGTTGCGGCGCGCCTGGGATGGGTTCTCGGTGTGGCCTCGGTGTTGAAGCAAGCTCACATCAGACGTCTCTCTGCACTTCTCAATTTTCCATTATTTTTTCTGGTCTGACATTTGCCTCTCAGAGTAAGATTGACGCGTCCCCGCCCCCTCGGCCGAGTTTTCGATCTACCGTGCGTGTGGGTTGTTGCGGTTGGGGTTCTAGAACCCGTTCGGGGCGGTCGACGTGGCGACACGTTCGTGGAAAAAATAACTCGGCTAACCTCATGGAGCGTGACATCATCCCTCGTCCAGTGAATCTCGATGAATCGGCCGAGGCTCCATGTTGCACGGATATCTTAAGCGATGCTTCGATCTATTCGTCCGTTCCACCTCGGGGGGGGGGGGGGGGGNGGGGGGGGGGGGGGGGGGGGGGGGGTCCCCGGTTCCATGCGGAGCCTATGGTGTTGCAGGACGCCTATCCGATGTCGCCAGTGACAATGACTCGTTTGGATCAAGTTGCCCACGCGATCTGCGCCGTTCATTACTAGGGAACTGACTAAAGTCTAAGACAGCTGCCATGTTCACGCATTTGGCGACGCCTCCCGGCTCTTTGGCTTGTCTAACTGGCTGTATCTGCACGTCCAACCGGCAAGGTTAAGGCTAAAGAACACCCTGTTACCGCAGTGCCGGGAAGCCGGAGCCTCAACCTCTTGCTAGTGAGTACTTGATGGACTTTTGTAGATGTGAAATTCGGTGTTTTTGTACGACCTTGGCTTGCGAAAACAATGGTCAAACTAGGCCGCTGTAGCCGAGGATGCTTACAGCCAAGACATCATGGCCCCCTGCTCTCGGGCACGTGCACTGAAGATAGGCGGAACAACAGGCCCGCATTGTTATCTACTTCTGCTCTAGCCCCTGGGTTAGCGCCCTCCATTGTCCAACACAGCATCTCGCACTCCGCTTCTTCATCTTCTGCGGGTCAAGATGGTCGGGAATTAAATGTTTGACAAGTGACAGCAATGATACTCTGTCACCTGTACGATGAAACGGTAAGAGACTAAGTTAAACATACAGGAAAGTAAGCATCGATTTCAAAGAATTTTCCACAGTGTGGCGTAAACCTCCACAAATTGTATGTGGCTGGGCTCAAAAGGTAGAAGAAGCATCGAATTCAAAGGTATTATTGCCCCAGGCATGAAGCGAAACTAATGACTTCGGAGGAGCTCCCCAATGTGGTCACCCAATACCTGCCCGCATTCAAATCATGTTTGACTGATCATCCAAATATAACTGGGCAGGCTTTTCTGATCTCTGCCTCTCAATCTCCTGTCTTTGCAGGTGCTGTCTCGGCGACGTTTGCCTCCCGGCCCTTGTCTCAGAATGCTGTGCGCCGGGCTGCTGACCTCTTGGCCGTTGTCTTCCAGATTGGCTTCCCTCGTATCGAAGGGCCTGCAGACGTTGTTCCGCAGCGTGCTGCTCCTCATTCTCCCTGTACTGCTGCTGCGATGTCATCGTGCCAGTCTCAAGTCTGGACCGAAGAGGGCGTGGTGACAGTGCCACCAGGGGCACATCCGCATCATCGTAGCTAGAGCCGGCGCTTCTTTCAGCTTCCAACCTAGGGCTCGGTATAGCCGGGCTTTGAATGCCAATCGGCAAGAACATGTAACTTCCAAATGCATTCATCTTCAGAACTTCCATCAGCAGCGCGGCTGCGGGCGGAGGCTCAACCACTCCAGAGAGGAGTTGGCCCGCAGAGTACGGCCATCCGTACATCTTATCATTCGCTCCCTTCCTCTCAGCCATCACTGAGCCTTCCAGAGAGATTCCAGCAAAGAATCCCTTGGCTTTGGAGTAGCTGTAGATGGCTGCGGCACCTCGTCGGTTGGCTGCGCCAGCAGCTTCTGCGGTGCGCCCGAAAGGGCCGGCAGCCAGTGAGAGGCTGCCCCCAAAGCTCAGGGAACCTGCTTGAGAAAAGGTTTTGACTGCGTCGGAGCTGTTGAGGACGAAGACAAAGTCGACAAGTTCAAGACCGATTTGGCTTCCTATGCCGGTGCCGGCAAGGGCGACGGCGGACGGGGCGCTCCATGAACCATTCGGCAGACGGGCAACGACAACTCCACTGCCGAATCTGCCTGATCCAAAGAGCCCAGCTTTGAATACAGTGATAACTGCGAGACCCTGTTGAAAGCTTTGTGTAAGCGGGGCTTCCCGACGGCCCGGCTGAGAAGGATATTCACCTTGGCTGAAGACAACACTTTCGCTGGGATGACTCTGTCGGGGCCGAAGCGTCTGGCATCAACAAAAGATGTCAAGATCTTTGCACACTTCTTACACTCAGCTGGACGGTGTCAGCATTTGTACACGCGGTTTCTGATTCTGAACTCACCCTCCATGGATGAAGGAAGTGGGTTGTGGAAGCCCATGATGATTGATGCTCCAAGCTAGATGGAGGAGAAAGGGGTAGATGCAGTGTTGTCAGCAGTGGTGTTTTCAATTGGTTTGCCAGAAGCGTGATCGTTGTTGCAGATTGCCGTAGGCTTTGCCATATTTGTAGTAGATCCAGCTGGCCGGCTGTTTCAATGCCGCCCTCATGAATCGAATTCCACTTCGGACATCTGGAGATTGTCCTCTCCGGGAAATCAGAAGCGACTCAAAATCAACCAGGCCGGCCGCGTACATCACCACGACTCGATTTCCCTTTTTGAGGTTCTCCCCTCTGTCCATTGGACTCAGCCTCCACGAATCTTCACATGCATTCACATCTGCCGTTGAAGGGTCTAACGAACATACTTGCCGTTGACGTGCGTCTGTCTGTGTGTTGATAGGCACACCTACCAAACGGGTAATGAACCGGTTTGAGAACATGAGATGAAGCCAAACCCAGTGTATTCTCACGTTCATCCGTAAGCGCTGATAGGCCGACACGCCCTGCGGGGAAAGAGACTGCGAAACGTCAATCACGTAAAGAAGCAATTAGACTCTGGAGCCCTGCGAGGCGCAGAGACGCGAAGAGCATTTTGCGGCTGAGCTGGAGACGTTGCCGAAAGCGGCTTGTAAGTCGCGATGACATCTGCCACACGCCATCTGTGGCTCCCACCGGCATCTGTGAGACTTTGATCCATGCCGTGGGGAACACCGGTCAATGTCCAGCTGAAAGCCTGTTTTGAACGAATCAGATATGACTCTGATTAGATTGTAGCCCCGGGATGTGGAGGTTGTCTACTAACAGTCTATTAACTATTGAGTCATTGTTCACGAAGATACTTTCCGTGATGGCAGTGCTTTCGGCAGGTACGGATCATCGTTTTCGTGTTTGTGGACACGGAGATAAGATCTGATTTACAAGGGGCTTTGGAGCTGAGAAACAATTCACATGTGGTTTTGATAATATTAATCTAGATGGCATGATCACGCTCAATGTGGGATAGGTTTTGTCGCCAAGTCCCTCATCTTTCATCTCTTCCTGATCCCTCTCAACATGTTCAGCGCATTCAGCCAGTCGACTGCGAGTCTAGAGAGCAGAGTCGCAAGTCGACGGCAATATCGTCGGTCAGCCTTGTTACCGGCTGCTCTTAGTATCGTTTCTTTCTCTTTGACATTGGTTCTCGTCCTCTCTGGTAGGCAGGCCGATCAGGCGAGCGACGTCTACTTCCTCTCGGTATGTTTCGTGAACGGAATACTCTTTGTTACAGCATGCTCTTACATGGTCGTTAGATAAGTCTGACATCGTTGAATCAATCCGGCACAACCTCTCGTGCCATTCAGGCCCCCGTCCAACACCATGGACTTGCCGGCCGCTCACCAAATCCTGATCCCTCACAAACAATACCAAATCCCTTGGAGATTTTAGAGAACCCAATAGGCGCTCTTCAAGGTGTTGCATCTTCTATACCAAATCCGTTGGTTGTTCTCGAGAATCCGGCAGCCCTGGCAAGCCTGATTCCGAATCCAGCCCAGATTGTTGGGAGCCTTGAGTCTGCGGTTCCAGCCGCTGCGGGTGCCATTGGTAGTCTGCTGGGAAACATCACGCACGGGATTGAAGGCGAAATTCAAGTCATCGAGAAAGCCTTCATAGATGAGATCAGCTCCATCATTGGCATCAAGAATCAGTACACCTTCTATGTCGCAAATGTCTGCATGGGGATGCCCCTGAACGAGTCGTCGAAAGGAGCATCCGGGCCCATGTCGGCATGTCCTCGATACAGCGAACAAGGAGTTGGTAAGATATGAGGCGTGCAATCATGATGTGTTGTCAAAGAAAACTTTACTGATTAGACCTAGGAGTTGAGGATCTCGTCTCCAAGATACCTACGAAAATTCCCTTAGGGGTGGCGAACATCACCATACCCTTCTCGGGCCAGATTGCCGACATCTTCGACTCGTTCGACGACATTCTCTCGGCACTGGGAAACATTCTTTTTGCATTCTACATAATAGCCCTCGTCGGAAACGCATTACTTATCATCAGCTCAATTTCGGGCGTGATTTTCAGATCCAGTAAGCTGAACATGCTGGCGAACATTCTGGTCTCACTTTTTGCGACTGGATCCCAGATAAGCATAGGCGTAATCACCGTCACCTTGGTTCTCGCTGTTGGTGGTACGATTGGAATGTTAGGGAGAAACTTGGGCATTCATGTTCAATATGGCGCAAAGGCTTTGGCGTTCATCATTCTCAGTACCTTGTTTACTGGTGCCGCGGGGATTTACTGGTTTGCCATTGCGTTCAAGATTCTCTTCGCGATACTCAACCATCAACGTCAAGAATTGATGGAAAGAGCCGCAAAGACTGAGAAGATACGGGTGGGAATGGTAGTCTAGGAGTACGAATGAGGGAGGCTATCGTCAAGGCCTGGAGCTTGACCATACTCGGGTACCATTAGGGAGCTAATTCCACCTCTGCTTGATGTTTTCGTCTTTCCGTCCCCATAGCGGCCAATCTCGGTCGTAATCCCAATTTCATAGAGCGGGAGCTAACGGGACGGGAACCACTCGGGAGCCCTACGGGAGCTAGGCGAGTCCTGTGGTGGTGGTGCATGTCTCGGTATTGTGTGCGGGGATTCCGCGTGTCAGCTAAGGCCGGACACGTTGCTATAAGCCACCAAATTGGCATCATCCGAGAGGTCTATCGTGGAGCTGAGATGGTAAATGAAACTTCAAGTCGCAGGTATGCAGGCAATACCGGCCCATGCCCATGCCCTGTTGGCCGGGTGCCGTGATGTTTTCGGTCAGAGAACCCCTCGACTTAAAAGTTCTGCCAAGGTCAGCTGCAAACTTAGCTTTTTCTCCTGTCCAATAGGCTTCCTTTGAATACCAAGCAGGCTGACATTCCGACCGTTTGCTGCCGTCGAGTGAGACATGCATTCCGTAGCATCCAGGGTCTGGCATCTGCGGACGGCCTAGAATCCATATTGACAATCCCTCCAATGAGCTTGCCAAGCTAACACTGAACGAGGCAGAAAAACGATCAGTAGCCTTTCTGAAAGCATACCTCTGGTCGATTGAAACGGAAAAGGCTGGGGAAGAAAGCCGGTTGAAGGGGTTTTTGCGTGTGGATTCTTGAAGTGCCGGATGCGGGATAAGCCGCGGTGCAACCACGTTGAGCTCAGCGTATGTAGGTCTCCATACTACAACTTGAGACACAAGTGCCTTCTCGATCATACTCATGTTCCTTAACACCCAGCCATGCCAACGCTGGTACTGCTGAAGTTAAATAGCCATTAACATGATCAGCTAAACCTCTCTGATCGCACTTCATCGACGTGTTTCTGTTCCTTCGGACAGCTATTGATTGCTTGGAAATCATCATATGTCTGTAGTGTTTGTATATGAATAGTATCGTTATTTGTAGATCAGATACGTAGTTGTAGACCCTGCAGATGTTGAGGCCAGCAATCATGGTGTGGTTGCCTATTCATTTTCGTCGCATCTGGCCAGCTCTACGCCACGGCGTTCAGCTTGTCTTATATCAGCCCACCTCCTGAAGCCATCGCTGCCGCCTTCATTCATGCGGTTCATTCCAGTAAGCATTTGAGGATATGTTTCCATAACCTACGGATCAGGAATCACAATTCTATTTACTCGCCGACCACCGACTCTTTCTCTATTTAAAGTCACACGTCTAGCCTAGTTAAACCTGCTTCATCTTTATATCTCCCACCACCAAATTTTCTATAGCACATCATAACCCAAAAGCTTCAATCATGAGTCAATTCATCGCCCCTGCTGTCTCCATCAGCCTCCCGCCGAACTTCACCTACTCTGAGTCGGTATCCCTGCAAGAGGGGGCCGTACCCAACACCGACGGTGTTCCTGCCCCCAACGGCACCAACGGATCTGATCACTCTAACGGTACCAATGGATCTGCTGCTGATTTGCAACCCCCGGCATCCAACTTAAGAGCTCCTCCCCTTGAGGTTCTCCAGCACTTCAAGGGAACATTCAAGGGACATGGTTTCAACACCATCTTCCGCCCGAATAATAACAAGGCCGGCTTCAGTGAGATGAATGTCAAGCCAAATGACAACGTCAAGGACAACATCCTGCAGTTGAACATCACCGCAGAGACCCAGGTTTTCTCTACCCCTCTCGGGGCGGTGCCCAACCGCGGCCTGGACGATCAACCTGATGTCGCTCTTGACGGAATCTCATACACCCAGACCATTATCGACTTGACCGAGAAGGTGAAGGGCCGCCAGCAACCAGTCATCCACTTTGAGCCCGGCCTCTGGATGCGCGTCCCCAAAACTGAGGACCCCACCCTGGCCGCGTCTTATGCTCGCATGGCGTCCATTCCTCATGGCACCACGATCAACGCTCAATGCTTTGATCAGGCGGTCACCACCAATGGCGCACCTAATATCGAATCAGCTGACATCACGCCATTCGGCATCGGCAAGATCCAGGCCCAGTCTCCAATCCCATTTCCCAGCCAACAGGCAACGGACAGCACCACCCATCGCCTGCCTCAGGACCTGGAACCTTTCATCAAGAACTCTAGCATCACTCAAGAGATGATTGACAACCCTAACAGCATCTTGAGCAAGGCCAATAAGGGAAAGACCATCACCAACACCACTACGTTCACGGTGTCAACCGATTCTCAGGCTGGTGGCGGCACACGCAACATCGGCTTTCTTGTCTCTGGCAAGGCGCCGGGCACAGGTGGGCCAAGCAACGCGGATGCAGTGAGCATGTCGGCGACTTATTGGGTCTCGACGGTGCAAGCAAAGGTTGAGCTCAAGCCTTGGAAGCCCACTGCGCAGAAGCCTTTCAGGACTTTCTCGCCGGCAGCCCATAGCCGTCACGATGGAGTTCCCACATTCGTCGTGCGGGATGAGATCAAGACGGCAAGAACCGTGACTGTCGAGTATACTCAGATTCAGTATTCTCAGACCGTCATGCTCAACTTCGCTACTCTCTCATGGCCCCATGTTAGCGTCGCCACTCTTGCTCCCAGCGACATCCCGCTTGTCGAGGCAATCATTGCACGAAACTAAGGATTAGGTTCAAGGGGGGCGGCGACTGCGCAGGACCCTATCCAGGAGAGCCACCACGATATCAGAGGATTTGATAGTGAAATGGAATGGGGATAAATGAAGATTGGCAGAAGTTTCATGGAGGGCTAGTGTGTAAAAAAGGAACAGAATCGTCCTGAAAACGTATACCGCTTTAGTGAAGTAGGAAGACCCATGGCCAAGTGCCACGGATTTTGATTCCATTCATTTCCCAGGACAGGCCAACAGGCTCTAGAGCTGCCGTATTGACCACGGCCAGGGCCGATCGTGAAGACAATGTTAATGCCGAGTTAATTACTTCGAGGACTTGGCTCTTCATCTTTGGACACATGCATGATCCAATTGTTCTGACAACATCGCGATACAAATACCCTAGCGCTTACCAGCCTTCCCTTTCAGTCTTCTCCGTGTTTTTTCAACTGTGCCACGGGAACTCGGTGTGGGATCTGTCTCTCAGAATCTGAGTGGCGTCGACTATGGAGGCTAGTGCCGAGCGATGGTCTTCCTCGCCGACCCGGCACACGCGGCAGGTGGGCAGCGGAACCGCTCGGCCACGGGTGCAACGCTCGGTCCCGAAACATTTTGGCAGTCTCACCAACCGTCAGAGCCGGGTCCGGTCTTTGGCAAATTTCCATGTATGACCCGACTTCATAGTAGAAGTCCATGTCCGGATGTCAAGATGTCTTCAAATCAACTCACGGGTATAAATTTCACGAACGCCTGGTCGTTTTTGCGCCCTGTTCTCTCGTATCATCAAACTAAACACACGCACCGAGTCACGACTCCATTGGGTTACGAGGATTCTGAAACCCATTCACTCCGAACAACAAGATCATCATGATTTCTTCACCAGCATCACGCATCATCATCGTGGGCGGCGGCCTAGGCGGTCTCGCCCTGGCTCAAAGCCTCAAGAACGCCAACCCTCCGGTCGCATTCCACGTCTTCGAGCGGGATACTTCGGCGGCCTTCCGCACCCAGGGCTACCGTATCCGCATCTCCCCGGATGGAGCCGCTGCTCTCCAGAAACTTCTCCCCGGCCACCTTTGGCAGGCCTTCGAAGCAACCTCCGCTCCGATGCAGCCAGGGTTCAGCCGAATGGATGCCATGACCGGCCAGCCCACCGAGTGGGCAACGCCTCTTCCCGGCCCGCCTCCCAAGACCGGGGCTGGACGACAGGGATTCCAGGAAGGCAAGGCGTACAACGTTGACCGCGCCATTCTCCGCAACATTTTGCTAGAAGGCCTCGAAGAGCATATTTCGTTTGGCAAGAAGTTTCAAAGCTACATCACGAGTCCCGATGGCGAGGTCGAAGTTACCTTTGGTGACGGGACCAAGGAGACAGGCAGCCTCCTAGTCGGTGCAGACGGCACTCGCTCGGCTATCCGACGACAGCTATTGCCCAACCTTACCGTGTTGGACACCGAAGGCCGAGCCGTGTTTGGAAAAAGCTTTCGAACACCAGAGTTGGCGTCTGCTGTGCCTGCCGAGATTGTCGGCGGCATGTCACTTACTGGAGAGTCTAGCGAGAGCCCGGTGAAGCTCTTTTGCGACAACATGGTGTTCGACAAGACCTTGGACCCAGCTATGAAGACGAAATACCACATTCCCTCTGATTATGTCTACTGGGTCTTGTGCTTCCGCAACGACGTGGTGCCAATCCAGTCAGAAGAGCTTTTGAGATTCGATCATGCCCAATCGGCTCAACAGGCACAATCGATGACATCGCCGTGGCATTCGTCGGTACGTAGGCTGATCGAAAAGCAAGATGTGGAGTCTGCATCCACCCTTGCTTTCCATACGACCTCTGAAGAGCTTTTCACATCGGCTTGGGGTGAGTTCATCAACTCTGCTGAGGACACGCATCCAATGGCCACATTGCTCGGAGACGCAGCTCACCCCATGTCACCCGTCGGAGGTGTTGGTGCGAACTCGGCATTCCAAGACGCTGCCGACCTGTTCGGAGCGCTGGTTGAAATTTCTTCCGGCTCAAAACAGACCCAAGCCAAGATTGCCAGGTTGAAGGATTACGAGCGATCAATGGTAGAGAGAGGCGTGGTCATGGTGAAGCGGAGCACTGGGGGCGCAGGACACATGTTCGCCATGAGACCTGTGGCGGAGCTCAAGCCGGTGACGCATTGAGTGAGATTCGTCTCGGCGCGTGGGTCTGGTCAGGTAGCGTCAGTAAATATTTCTGTACATAGGGGCATCTTAGTCATTCGAATATCCAAGATCCAAGTACTTCCTGGCCCCAAGTGTACAGATCCTGCGCCAATTGCGCATATCGTTGAAGAGACTCAAGGATGCATTGCCGAGAGAGACAGCTAACGAGACAGTCCAGTGGCTCTGACTCAGAGACTCTCTCACGTGCGACTGGAAGTGATGACTAACAAGAGGAAAATTCGAAGGAATTTCCAGGCCCACTTATGAGAGAAAAATGAAATCATTCTGGGTCGGTGAAGAGCCTGTAACCTGACCGACAAGATTTTGAAGGCAAGCAAGGTAAGGCTCTCTTTGAGACTTGACGGTGAGAGACTGGGGGACAAGCTCGCGGATTATGTCGGGCAGGCCCTGAGTGGTTGGGGAGCAGCAGGATCCTGGTCGGTGCAGAGTGGTAGTGTCCCAGACCCCTGGGCCGAACAGGAGGACGGAAGCATGAAATTTTAGGTCGCCAATGGTGAGTCGAATACTGGACGGCAATGTGCGACATAGGATGAGTTGTTGCTGAGCTCTTTCGCTCTCACGTTGGCTTCAAGAGGCTCTTCTTTCGTTGTGTGGTGTTATGTTGGCGCGTCGAGATCCATTTTCTCCGATTAGGATCTTGCCGGAGGAATCCCCTGGAATTTTGTGTTATTTTTAGGCCCGTCGACCCCTCATTTGTGCTAAGACACAGATAAAATAGCGGCTGCACCCGCACACATCCAGACGGTCATGCCAGGCACTTCGTGATCAACGCATCAAGCATGTTTGGGCTCTTCCTAACCGCTCTCGCAGGCTCTTGCAGGCCGTTGCTATATGAAGCCAAGCCCGTCCGGCCTCCCAGCTCCATAGTCACAAGTTTTCTGCCTCTGCCTCGGAGTAGATAAGGCGGGCAAAAGTGATTGATCAGCCACCCCGGAAGGCCGGCGAAGGTTCCGCCGAAAGAGCGGTGACGGGTCCCTCGACCCGCGCTGGAACCCCCAAGAAGCCCTTGTTTGCGCTGGGACAAGAAACGTCTGGTTGAAATCGCGGCGGGTGGGGATGAGCAGACTGATCACGACCATTGACATGAGAGCAGACGCATGGCGGTGGAGGTTGGGCATCATGTACACCGCGCATGATCCATTTTAGCGACGTGGCGGAAAAAAGAGCAACTGGCTGCCAACAGGGCCGGCCGCGGGTTGACGAGACCGCCCTTCTCTGCTGCCTCCCTGACCTGAATCCCTCGCGAGTCGCCCTGCCTCCCTCTCTATCGAGTGCCCCCTGAGTCCCTCCCACATCGGTCAGTCGGTCGGTCCATCCAGCAGCCCCAGACATCGGCTGCGTGCTTTCTGGTTGGGCTCCTTGCATTGCATTGGCTCAATTCACGTCCGATTCCGACAGCTCACCTCTCTTTGCCCCCCAGTCATAGTCCCCGTCTCAGTCCAGTCTTGCTACAATGACCGATCATCCTTCTTTCTTTTCCCCGCCAGAGCTTCTGACCTCTCAAGCGGCACCTTGAACCATAAGATATCCCCTTCTTCGAATCCCCTCTCTTTCTTCTCTTCTTCCTTTTCCGTGGGATGTGGCAAGAGATGGTGATCGGGAACCGAGAATTTACGACTTTCAGGAGTAAGAGTACCAAGAGCACTAAGAGTGACTCGGGGAAGGACTCGGGAAACGGAGATGATGCGTCAGTAGGCACGCATGAGAGCTCGTATGAGCACCCTCTGGGTGAGTCGCCCAAACACCACCACCAGCGCACGAGATGGGAGATCCACGCCGATGGGCCTTTGGGGGCTACCAGGCTGTGACTCTTCTTCTGTTGTTGTTCTGCCACGCGACAAATTGAAACGTGGTTCTTTTTGCTGACTTTCGAGACCATCAACAGCTCGCAAGGGCTACGACATTGGCCCCGCGTCGCGGCTGGAGATAGGCGATGTCTTCGAGTTCCTCTGGGCGGACTCGCACGAGTTCGAATGGGAGTGGAAGTGCCTTGGATACACCCGCTTCATTGTCCTTCGACATAGCGACACGTTTCCGCACTACGTTATCTGCGTGTAAGCATCTTTCTTCTTCATCGTCGTCGTCGTTGCGTTGCGACTCACTCCATTGTTTTTCTTCAATCATCTTACCCCTCCCTCCCAATCCTGTTCGCTAACCCGATCGGCTCCCCGAAAAAAGTCCCATCTCCACCCCCACCAAGAACGACTTCCAGAAGCCCGGAATCGACTCGAGCCAACAGGGCTACGTCTTCGAAGAAAATGACCGGACGCCGCCCTTCGACAAACTGCCCTTCTCGCCGGTGGGCATGCAGCTGCGCCCGGGCAAGTTCCGCGTCAAGGAAAATTCGCGAGCCAACTACGCCGATGTCCTCGAGGTCGATCACGACGCGCAGGTCATGGTCGTCGGCGACGTAACCCGCTACTTCGACCGCGTACGGAGGAATGTTAACAAAGCCGTCATGCGCAACGTTCTGAAGAGGGCGTTGGAGCAGTACCGCCAGGGCAAGCTGGTCAGCAAGAAGGGTGCAAAACTCGAGGCGAGTGTGGTAAATGGTGGTCCCGATGATGACGACGACGAGCCAGACTACGACCTCGAAGGCGAAAGCGAGCGGGAGAGGACATCTCCTGTCCCGGAGATGACTTACCATGTCAACGAGTCCTTTGTGGGATCGAGGAGGTCACTCGTCGAACCCCAGCAGCGGAGGGATTCATATGCCGACGCCGCGCGGAGGGAATCGTATCATCAAGCGCAGTCTCAACCTCGTCATGTCCCCAGCGCCGAACCCGCTCCGCCTCCGCCCGCGCCTCCGTTGCCCGACATGGGCTCAATGGGACCCCCGCCTCCCCCTGCTCCCCCCATGCCACCGCATCTCAACAGTATGCCCCCGCCGGCTCCCCCTATGCCGTCCCATCTGAATAACATGCCTCCGCCGGCTCCTCCAATGCCGCCTCACCTGAACGGCGCTTCCCCGGCTCAGTACAACAGCATGCCCCCCTCACAGGCGCCCTCCATCCGGAACCTCGATCGGGACGACGCGGCCTCCATCCGTTCCTTCGCTTCCGACGCTTCTCGACAGAGAAGGCATTCGCGAAGAGAGGAGCGAGAACGAGAACGAGAACGCAACCCGCCACCCCCCAGGCCCGAGGCGCTCGAGCGAAGAATGTCTAACCACATTGACGGAGCATCTCGGCCATACCGCCAGCGCCTCGAGCTCCCCCGGTCCCGTAGTCAACGTCAGGAGGGATCCGTATACGACGTTGCGACAGCCAGGGCAGATTGACGTATCAAAAGGGACTGGAAGATGTCTTGGATTGAAATTTTGGCACGCGGTCGGCGGGGGATAAGAGGCGCGAATATTTTCGGGTGCATTTGATTAACCACCCTGGGAGTCAGATGCGCGAGCGCGCGCGAGACAGAATGAGGGCGGCTCCATGTTTTTTACGACTATCATCATTGACGATTGCATGTTTCACTGCGGCACAGACACACTCACAAATACCTACAAACCAAATAACGAAGAATCCGCCCAGCATTAACGGACTACAATTAGAATTGTTTATGACCTTTTTTTCTTCTTTCTGGCCCTTGCCATCTACTACGAGGACGGTACATTACAAGACAGTGTACAAATGATAATGAAAAACACAGCGCAAAGTTGTCTTCTCTCTTCTCTTCACAACTATCTCCGAAAATGATCGCATCATGAAATCATGCACGTGTGCTCCAACAGTTGCTCGCGATGCATGTGACGTGATAACTCAGTCAAAATTGCATGCATGAGGGAAGTTTGCTGTTTAGGTAGCAATCTTGGGCAGCGAAAAAAAACGGATGCCCTGCGCTAGCCGCGGCAATGTGCATCGTGATGCGGCGTGATTCACGATCGCTCACCAACTGGACGGACCAAACGTCTCGTTCTCCCCCACTGTCTTGAGAATGGCGCCATATGTAGAGTCCTAATTGGGAGAAAATGTCAGTTGACGATTGTTATTGAGGGAATGCGGCAGCAAGGCATTGCGTCACTGGCGTTATCTCAGAGTGAGGCGGGCGCGTCGCGTTACTTACGAGAGTATTATACACTAGACACGGTCAGCTCATGGACTTAATGAAGATGATTTGACGACAAGATAATGCATCAAAAACCAGATTCGGAAGGAATACGTTCGCACTCACCATCGACATTCCCCCACCATTGGGGTATCGTGACATTGGGCAGCGTTATGGCGAAGAAAATAACGATAGTGCTGATGATGAGGCCGGCGTCCAGAGCGGCGGCCGTGATGTAGTTATAGGTCCTCCACCAACCGTGGAATCTCTTGCGGATGCCGTGGTTGAAGATCAGGCCAACGATGGCCCAGCTGGAGAAGCTGAGTGGCGTCGCAGGCGGCAGCCAGCCCATAGCACCAAGCATGACTGGAGCATGGAAGGCTCGGGCGAACTTGAGATTAAGGACCTTTGTCATGACGTAGAAGACGACAGGAAGGCATGCACCGATGAGCCAGAAGAAGTTGAAGTTGTGGTATAGGGAATCAGCTCCAAACATGCGTCTGGGACCAATCACGCCCCAGACGATCGAAGACGAGAAGAACGCTCTGCCATTTGGGCAAGTGAAGTGAGCTGCTTGGTGACTAAATCTCCAATCAGATACGAAGATGGAAGTACGACAGGTGCTCAACTTACAGTGCGCAACAGTCTTCAATGTTGCCCAAGGTCCAGTTCATGACGGCAATTTGCACAAAGACTGCCCAGATTGTGGCGACGACCTGGCACCAGAATGTGATGCGAGGGGGAATCTTCATATAGTGCGCCATCTTGAGATCGCCTGAGTATGTCTGTGCTTGGCCGAGGGTGATCGTGCTGTAAACCTTGAAAATCATCACACCGATAGGTTTTCCCGGAATCATGAAACCAGCCAAGAAGGGAGATAACACATTAAGGGCAAGCGGCAAGTTCGAGATGGCCAAGATCGTGCAGGTGGGGACGACGAAAGCTGTCGCCAGGAAGTTTGCGACGAAGAATGCCCACCAAGGCAGTTGCGAGTCCCAGGCCTCAGCAGTAGCCAGACCGAGGCCAACGGCAATGACGAGAAGGACGGCATACCACCACTCTGGTGCATCGCGGTATTTCTTCATCAGTTTCATGTGAATATCAGGTTCCTGGTTACGGGCCGTCTTGAGTCGGTACCAAATCTCCTTTCCATGGAAAAGACCCGTGTGAACAATTGCTGCGGTGAGAGCGGCGAAAGAGAGACCGTAGTTGAGGGCAAACGTTGGGGCGAGGAAGAGGGGCGAGTACTCTTTATATTTCGCCTCGTCAAATGTGTATCCTGCACCAAGGATCTTGCTCACGTTGTAGCTGCCTTGGGTGTTATCGTACGTCTGCGAGGTGTTGATGGGTAGGTATTCCGAGAACAGGGCGCCTGTGTAGGCGATGCCGATGGTCGGGAGAATGACGAAGACGAAAAGACCAATCAAAACATTGATGTGAGTATGCGTCGGAGACAGGAGAGGATCGCCAAGATACGCAGAGACGTAAGTCCAGTCAAACGTGATGGGGATGAGCGAGAGGCCAGTGAAGCCTCCGAACAGTTGGTTCACCACCACGTTGTTCGGTTTGATCCATGTGATGAAGGCGAACACTGACAGGCCTTGCCAAAGGACGCCAGGGATCCAGTAGTAGATGAACATGGCTCCGAGGACATAGAAGAAGTATCGGTATCGGCTGATGACCCAACCATTGCTGTGAGTGCCGTCGCTTTTGCTCTTATCGTGCAAGGCATAGAAGAGGGATGTGTTGGCGAACTGGTTTGGCCAGATCATGGCTGACGGCCAGACGAGGAATCTGCGGCAAAGACCGGCGAGACCGATGCCAATTAATTGAGAGCTGAGTGTGAAGAGTAGTTGGAAGCCCCATCCCAGATTGATGTCGTAGAAGGGCTTGCCCTGCAGTGCGAGAAGGGCGTCGGTGCTGTAGGCGTAGCTGATCGAAACGTTGGACATCAGGGTGATGACGACATGCTCCTTAATTGTGAAAGGTCCAGTGTTGAGAGTCCACTGAAGGCCGAAGGTATTGAACACCTTTGTTGGCATCACTTTCGCCCACAAGCAACCTATCGGGTAGACGAGCAACTGGACGATGATCGAGGGAAAGTTGATGGCTGGACTCCTGTTTGATAAGTTGCAGTCAGCGCTCGTTCTCCGCCTCCTTGATTTCGTGGTGTATCGTACCTCATACTCAAGAACATGTTCAGTCCACTGCCAATCGTGACGAAAATCATTCCGAGAACCCAGGCGCGCACCGTGTTCGCCACTTGTTCACCATCGGTGTTGCGAACCGCAGCTCTGACCTCTTCGTATGGCGAGTCTTCAGTGAGGATGGCGTCGGCGGTGATAATCTCCTCGGAATCTCCATCTTGCAATGCCTTCTTGACCATGTCGGCCTTCTCTGCGGAAAGGTTGGGGTCCCATTGGTGATGGCGCTGGAATCTCTCCAGGTCGTCGGCTGCCTGGGATACATCTACCCCATGATGCTTCTCATCGGCGACCACTACCGGTGTCGAATCGGCAGATGTCATCTTGATTGCTGTGAAAGGGTACGTGGCCACTGAGGGTTAGCAGTATGAGGTCAATTGAGCCCAATGGCTCATCAGCTCCTTGAATCTCCAAGAGTCACCGGAGGTCGTCGGTCTGCGGGGAGAAGAGGGGAAATAGTCGCAATGGCATGAAATGGCCCGACACGTCCCTCATATAAGTCCATTGGTCAATTGGATCGAGACCAGCTCATCCCCGAAGAAGGAAGTTGCCTACGTCGCCCATGGTAATGATAACGGTCACCCGAGCATTCAACCGTAACGTGCCATGGATCCCAGCTCGAGAGCAATCGTTATCAGAGGCGCGTCCTCCCCACCCAATTCCAAAGGCGGAATCGCTCTCGTTCGTAGTCAGTTATCTAGACCGAGGCTGGGGGAGGGGGAGGGTGGAACTTTTGAAATGGCTGCCCGTTTTCCCCAGAAAAGAGGGGGGGAAGAGGAGGAGGCGTTCCCGCTTATCGTCTTGACAGGTCTCGTCCCGGCACGGCGAATGCTTCTCCAATTACCGTCGAACTCTAAAATCCACCGTTGGGATCCCTTGACAACGGCGGCACGTTGCAACCGCGTGACGGCCTCTCTCCAACGATCCTCCTTACCCCACTGGAAGATAAGGTATCATTAGCATCCGAACCTCTCAGCCGGAACTCTGGGGGCGGATAATATCGTTGATTCAAGAAGATACGGACAGCATTGATAAGTCGGAGGGGCTTCCGCGGGAGGGGTCCCGACCGGCAGGGGTGACCGGAGAAAGACCCCGGACATTGCCGGGAATATGGCTGTAAAATGGTCGAAGCATTGAATTTCTCCGGACTCAATAACTCATGGCTATTTATTACACTAGACTCGAGTCGTACTGAAGTAGGACACTCCCGAACAACGGGCTGTCTGGTCCGGGACTCATAAGAAAGAAGCTCTACCTTGACTAACGAAGATCATCTGAGAACGCCCGCCCGACTTCCCCTGTTAAACGCAATCTGCGCTCCTCTGACCTCCGCAACCCCAGCTCTTTCATACACCTCGTAGGGCCCGTCATTCGCGACAAATTCCACAGCTATTATGTAATGTGACTGTTGCGGCTTGCCTTGTAAATCCTTACTTCTCGCCACAATCACACATTTGAGGTTGGATAATGTCCTGTCTGGAGTGTCAAGTTCCAGCTGGAGGTCATTCGAGTCGCCAAATTCCCATACAGGCGCCTTGATCTCACAGACCGCATCTGCTTCACCTGTCTCTTTCGTGCTTTGAGATGACCAACCTTTAAACGGTGAGATGATGTCCGCTTCCCATGAATACCTGTTGAAGGGAACATTCATGTATCTGATCTCACCGTCGTAAGCCATCCATGACCATGAAGGAACATGAACGCCCCTGAGCAATTCCAAGTCGATCCGATTCAGGCTCCGGTTCGCTCTTTGCCATAGCAAACATCGATGAAAAAAGGTATCAAAGACTCCATGAGCACCGACAGTTTTGAAAGTGCGGATGAGGCGTGTCTCAAGCCCGCGGATGGCAACAGGCCTGTCACCGATCGAACTAAGTGCTAGCCCCGAGTACTTCTGGTAGAGATCTTGGTAAAGCTCAATTTTCATTCCTCGTACGTAGGTGTCAATGGAGTGGGGGAAGTCCGAATCCCCCAGGAAGGAGGCTTTTCGGCTGGAAAATCGAAAAGTCAGTCAAGCCCAGACTAGATAAAAGCAGACTGAGCTAGGCTTACTTTCTCATTTTCGTCATTGTTTCACCCCTTACACCCCTTCCACACTCCCAGTACGTCTGCTTTTCCGAGAAGTAGATTGTGCGACGGGATAGAGCTCGTTCTTGGAGAATCCAGGCGCGCTTATTCAGCTCGCCCTGTTCAACGTCTCGCCCAAAGTCGTCGATCGAGTCGCAGACGTAGTAAGAGCCCCTGCCGGACTCTAACGTAACGCAATGTCTCCATGGCCGAGGCTTTAAAAAGCCATCCTCGGTTCCGCTTGCGCAGCTAGCTGCTAGAGTCGCGTAGGCTGAACTATAAACCTGCTCCATCAGACGAGATTCCATCTTCCAGTCTTCAGGGTCATCTTGGACGATGCAGAGCGAATCAATCCAGAGGTACCCAATACCAAGGCTTCGTGTGACTTTGATGGCATCTTGAAAGGTTTGGGGGAGATCCGTCATCTTGATTTCCTCTTTGAAGCTTTCCAAATTTTCCTTCAATGTGCAGAATTTCTTGTGTTGGTCCGGGGCCCCCCACCGATGCGACAATGCTAAATATTTCCCTGGATTCGTTTGCCCACGATCTGCGCAAAGTAATCGGCATGTTTCAAATTTTTTAGATCCGACATCGATAACCCGCGTTGGAAGAAATGTGGTGTCTGATATTGGGCTGCATTCGTGCGTATCGTCGCAGACCCGCATCCATGTTGATAGTACTGCGATGTGCGCTGGACTGCCGGCTGCCGGAAGCAATGGCATCCCCATCTGCGAACCAAGTAAAGGCTTCTCTGAAGCTCAAAGTTAGCATCAGCTGAATAAGCGGAACCGTTGTTGTCCTCACCTGGCAAGCTGTAGAAGACTGCGACTGGCCGTCCGGGCCTCACGCTTGACGTCAAATAGCTGTTGAACTTTTCAAATTGAATCTCCCCGTAGCTCTTGGCCATCATAGGCTCAAGAGAAACGCAAAGCAGGTGACAAAGATCACAAATCCGCACTCTTTTCGCCAGTGCTTCGAGGTTGTCAGAAAAGGAAAACCTATGAGACCAAAGCCGCTGTTGGAGGTCCTTGCATCGAGGGCAAAGGATCGCAACCGTATTCTTCAGTGGTGGTTGGCGAAAGATGTTGAATTCCTTGGCCAGCTCCCGTGCTGTGTTGATATCTGGGCTACACTCCCATTCGTTATCAAGCTGGAAGAATATCACTGGTCAGAATATTTGTCTCCTGTTAGGATCACAAGAAGCTTACTGGCTATTCCCAATTGTGTTATCAGCATAAACATCAGACCGCCAGATATCAAACGTGGCAGGTGAATGTTGATCCTGAGTAGACATACCGTCTTTTGAAACAGTGAGTATTAGCAAAGAGCATATGTTGTGGATGGCTGCTGACGTACAAACTAGATAAGACATTAGCTTTTGGTATCGATATCGGAAGGTTGATGGAGAAGATTTCATACCATCTACGCCACGGAAACTATTAGCCAGGATCGCACAGCCTTATACCACTATGGGTAAACGTACGTACTGTCGGTGTCAGTATACAGTATTGAAATCTGGAGAATAAGGGACGTTTACATCGTTGGAATGACCACTATCACCTGCGGCCGACAAGTCGGCACCGACTTCTACCAGCGAATTGGTTATTGGAGGGGAACGAGGTCCTAGGAAAGTTACTCTTCACCTCATGGATTAATGCCGTGGCGATCCCTTATACCTGGTTGAGAAACACCCAAGGTGTCTCCGTATCGTCCCGGACCTCCTGGAGACCTGGCCTGCCAGCTCATCCACGCAATCTTTGGCTTTGTGCCTGAAGCGTCTTTGAGAATGCTAGCCAGCGCTTCATGCATTTCGGTTGAAGTCGCGCGATAACGAAGATCGTCGGCGATGTTGCCGTTGAAGCTGCTGTTGGTATCCGATCGAATAATGCTGGGATTATCTGGACCATTGGCCGCGTGCAGGGTGGCGCTGTCGGGGGTACCTGCGCTTCCAGATGACTCTGTTCTCGTCTTACCTACCTCTACGACTAGTAATCGTGTGCAAATGAGCTCCAGTAGCCTTCGAATAGCAGTGTTCGGTGGGCACCTAGGGTCCCTCCTGATCCAGTCCATCCACTTCTGAACGTCGGTTTTGATCTTGGCCGCCCCAGTCACTCCAGATCCGAGTACATCGAAGAACTGACGGGTTCGGTTCACGGGATGAGTTATGTCCTCACCAAAGCGAATCAGCTCGGCCTTTCCATATAAGAGCCAAATGAGAAACTCGAAATAGATACAGCCGATGGACCAGACGTCGTAACGTCGCGATCGCGGTAGTTTCTTCGTTAGCAATAGCACAGCTTCGGGTGGCTCGTACATGACGGTTCCGTTCAATGTGCGCGTAGCTTCGTTGCGCATCTCTGTCGCTAAGGTATGAACTTTTGCTAAACCAACATCTGCAATGACGAGAAATGGCTGAGAAAACGGGTCAGAGCCTCTGCTGCCTTCGAAGCAAAGGATGTTCTCCGGCTTCAGGTCCCCGTGTCGACAAGCGGAGTCGTTTGCCGAATGAAGCTTCTTCATCGCACCAGCCAGGCCACAGAGCTGACCAAGAGCCCAGCCAACAAAATCTCCATCGAGTTTGCGAGGCGGTTCTCTGCCCCAGTAGTCTCGGAGGTTGCCACCTCCAGCCCATGGGAAAACGATAGAGTACCGATCGCCCCTTTTGTAGTAAGCGATTGCCTTAATGAGATGTGGATGCTCCATTTCACGGATCATTTGTAGAACTTCTGCTTCAGCCTCGGCTGCGCGCTCGTATTCTTCACCGTTCATGTTGACCTTTTTCAGCTCTTTCACTGCTACAACCGGATGTCCGTCTGTGTCAACCGATAGGCGCTGTATGCTTTGTCAGTAACGAGCCCGAGCACCGAGCAAACATCGTATTCTCGTATTCCATAGAAATGCCTGGGTCGGCGCCTTACAAGTCTTGAGCTTCCCTTGAAGTGAGACTGGTGAATAGACCACTTTCCCACCATGCTGAAATGACTTTCTCTGTGCCCGCCATGTTGCTCCAAGAACGGCATTCGGTATTCATTACGGAACGAGTATCTGAATTGACGTTCGTTGAAGATCGGGCCAAGGAATTGCCATTGGGCGTCGTGGAAAACCCAAGGCGAAACGTCTTCTACCCAAAACTCGTCGGAAAAGACCTTTTTGGTGATTTCAGAATCGCCCTTTTCCTTGGAATGGGTCCTAACTTTGCCGGTTTTGTCGATGTAGACAGGGAGAATGGAGTCGATAAACTTAAACTTGTAGAATAGGTCAATCACTTTAGCGTGGCTAATGTAGACAAGAATCGCAAACACTCTCCTTGCCCCAGGATTTCCACAGACAAAGGATGAAATTTTCGATATCGTTTCCGGAGACTTGCTTTTTCGACGGGATAGCGTGTTTGTGACCACCTGCATGGTTACCTTCTCTTCCAGGACAGAGTATGGAAGGAAGGTACCACCTCCGCATGTCCCGGCAGGAAGCTGTGCCGAGACCAATTCGCGCTGAAGAGCAGCCATCTCGGTGCTTTGTTCACTTCCGTTACTCCCTCTCCGAAGACTGGCAATGGATGACTTCTTCCACAGCTGAGACGGTATACTCGATGTTCTCCTGGCATATATGGTAATTGAAGATACGCGGCGCGATATCAGCTCAGGGGAATGCTCGAGAGCCCGGTCTTTGTGATGTTCGTCTACTGCTCGAGGATTCCGAAGAGGCTTTTCTCGAGTTTGGGGAGGTCGAAGATTGTGTTTGGACGCTTTGCCCTTCTTCGGCCACGCGTTCAGTCTTATGTCGCAAATCTATGCGTCTCGGCATTGCCTGCAATGCTGAAGGGTACTACTTACATGTGATGACGACCAATCACTGCCACACAGCAGTGGTAAGCCTCGCATTTCAGAAATGCTCTACAGGTGGCATCGCCTCCACAGCATCTACTGAGGCGAACTTGGGTCTTGCGCGATTGGACTTATCCAGAGCATGCAGCAACGTACTTATGCACACGCGAATTGGTGGTCTGACTTCTTGGTGGTAGCCGTTTGCACAGCAGATTACGGCCTTCCCCTCCTTTCCTCGGCACCACCCCCTCCACGACTACTCCATTAGTGCTGGTTGCCTTATGGTATACACCATTCTGCCTAGACCCAAGCCCAGCTTCATGCAGGCAGAGTTGCAGTGTTGCAGTATCCAGAAGCGTCGGTAGCGCATACATGATGAGTTCTGAACTCTGGGTTCTGCAAAGGTTTCGCTGCTCAAGGCTCGGTGGTATTGATATGGAACATAACGCTGGCATAGATGCTCCGTCCAACATGATAAGCTGCAGATCAAGGGAGACGAAAGTAAACCCAATCTCAAAGCTTCGTAAACACATATCACCCATCGTCTGGATGATACCCGGCCTTGATTTGCAGCCGAAGCTGGTGCGCCTGGTCCGCATGCTGCGGATCAAACCAAATGAGGCTTGGAGTCGGGACAGAACGGACATTTTCCAGACTCCACACGGCAATGGCAACCTCTAAGCGATACGTTTAGTGCCAGCCCATGGTGTGATGACTGCAGCCAAACTAGGAAGCCGTAAGCATTGGCCAAGAGTTCATGCTAAAACTTCCCAGCCCCATTGGAGCAGACTGTGGTTTAGATAACTCAGCTTTTACTTCTGAATACGCGAGATGTTGCAAAGCGTTATGAAGGAGATCGACATGGGCCCTGGCATATGCACTAAAAATTCCGGACGTCCCAATGTTTCGATCTGACTGCTGGTATCCGCAGAAGCGAAACGACCCAGTGATGAAGCTGCCTGTCGGAATCAGGCTGTGAGCATGGCATCTAGCCCCCCTGATATGCATGTAATGCGATGACGTGAGTCTGCGCAAAGTCGTGCGTCTGGAGAAAGCACAGCCGAGAGAGCGGGGTAGATGCACTTTATCTTTTGACGGAACCTGCGGACTCATGCATGCGCCAAATCAGGCTGAACCAAGCAGCTTATCTTTTATTTCCTATGAGGTGTCGGGACAAGACCTCGTCATTGGACCTCGATGCCATCGTGGTGGTCCCCATTTTGCGACACACACATGAAGGGGGTGCCAGCTGACCCCGGGCTTCCCCGACTGTCAGGCTGTGGGTCAGTGGCGCGGCTCTCAGCGAGACTCTGGACATGTCTTGGGTGACCTGTTGGTGTACAAGTTGCACAATGGCTGTGTCAACGTAGGTCACTGGAGTGCGATGATGTCGAAGCTCGGCAGTTTCGTTCTCACAGCGACTGCGGCCTGGCGGATGCCTATGTGGCTGCCTTCATGGTCGCCTTGATTCACAGCCTGTTTTCTCGTGCAGTCGCTGGTTATGGTTTATGCTGAGAATTTCATAAGACCCCCGCGATTGTCGGCGAGCCGTCCTGTTGAGCCTTGAACCCCAGTCATCCGCGAATACCATCTCCAAGACCGACGTCCAGAAGGGGCAAATCGACGACCAATGTCTTCTCGATCTCTGCTGTCAGCGCTGAGAAGCTCTATTCAAAATTCCTCCATCGTTAGCCAGGACTTCTTGCCAGCCAGCAGTCTGGATGACCTCATAACCAAGGAGACCGTCCAAAATGAACTCCCCAAAAGCCTGATGAACAGAATATTCTCCGATAGCCTGCCAAGCGACATAATCGCGAACAACGCAAGACGATTGTTCGCAATAACCGTGATGATCGGAGAGCCTCAGGCAATTCGAAAGCTGGTGGGCGATGGTCTTACCGACGACGATTTGCCGTTTGCGAGGTCTATTCCTGGCGATCACGGTAGCATATTGAAGTCCAAAAGGAGACAGGAAGTCAAGTCGTTTCAAGATTGGAACAATGAAGCTAGGGTGGACATGTTCTTGGAAAAGCAGTGGCTATTCCTTGCCCCAAAAATGGATGTCTCGGGGAAATCGAGAGTCTTTCAGGTAGATTCAAAGTGTCCGCTACCATTCTTGAGGGCAACCGAACTTCGGGGGGACCACAGCAATGTTGTCTACAAGAGCGAGCTACATGCGGCTCATCAAACCGGTGCTGGGGTAAGTCCCCGGACCTGCTCTCACAGTACGAGGTACAGGTGCTAACAACTGACTTTCAGGCGCAAAAGACGAACATGGTCATTGCAGTCAAAATCTTCCGCAAGCCTGATGGTTTGAAACTGTTTGAGAAGGAAAGGGAGAACCTTCTGGAGACACGGGGTATCACTGACAGACATCTCATTCGATACTTATTCTTCTGCGAGAGAGACAAGTCTTACTTTATCGCCTTCCCGTGGGCAGAAGGAGGAAATCTCCAGGAGTTCTGGATGCTACATACGGCAAGTAAGGGGCTCATGCTATGGTCCCTCCAGCAGATGCTTGGACTTAGTGGTGCTTTACGCAAACTCCACTTCATCAATTGCCGTCACGGAGATCTCAAGCCTGGCAACATCCTTCACTTCCCAGACAGCGAGTTGGGGAATCTTGTCATCGCGGATGTTGGGATTTCCAAGGTTCACAAAGCTGCAACAAACATGAGATTCTCTGGTACCCTCACCAACGCGGCATCACCTTCCTACGAACCACCGGAAGCTCTGGAGAAGACCAATGCCCCTAGACCTCGACGATACGACATTTGGTCAATGGCATGCATATATCTTGAATTCATCATCTGGATGATGTACGGGTTCAAAGCTATTTACAGCTTTGCCGACGCCAGGGAGGAACTAACTTCCATCCAGGGGACTTCCAACTTTTACACGCATCGAGGATCCATTGCGGTGATCCATCCCACCGTCCTCGAAGCTTTCAAAGTTCTGCACAATGATCCCCGTTGCAGAGGTGACACAGCTATTGGGGCCCTGGTCAATCTAATCAAGCATCATTTGCTGTTGATTCAGGTGGACGACCGTGTTACCGCAGACATTTTATACGAGAAGCTTGAAAGGATTGTTCGACGCGCAACCAACGAGCCATCTTTTGTTTCGAACCAAGTAAACGCTCTTGTTAGAACACCGGAAATATTCGGACGACCAGTTAAAATCCCAGAGGGTTTAAGACCAGCCACTAGTTGGTAGCAATTTGAGGTTTAATTATGGAAGTGGCGTTGTTCTCTTATCTGTATTTCACTTTTGATTTGGGCCTTCGGCATAGGAGCTTGACCTAGGATTTATTTGTATTCAACAATATGACCGGCACATTCCTGACATTCATAATGATATGCTTCGTTCTCATTTTCAGGTGACATTTCTGCCTCAAAGTAGATAATTATGGACAAAGCCACTTGGCGCAAATTGGGGATGATAGCTTTTAGTCCTTCTTTGCAAATTTATGACAATCATATGTCATTTGCAACAAGCAATTGAATATATACCAGATCCGACTTGTAATAATCGTCAAGCGCGAGGCATCCTCGTGCGCGAAAACATAAGCGGCGCCTGCTTTCCATCATGTTTGGGTCTCATCTTCGTGTATCAAAGGGTGCAGATAGTAAAATTCAGGGTTAATCGGCTTAGATCACCATAACTTCCCGGAAAGTGTAATCGCTATCGAACCAATTGCCCCGTGACTCATCCACCGAGGTTATCTGTAGTCGACCTACTCTCCGAAACGCCCCTGCTTTGACATCTGTTTCTTTGAGGAGAAGCGCATACCCCCGTCCGTCATCCGTCTTGCAAATCTCAAGGCTCCAGAGGAGAACCAATTCTTCCTTGAGCCAGTCCTGTTGATTGTCTATCCTGATCGCCATTCTCGGGTCACGAACTGCCTTCTCGTTTGCCTCAAGACGTTCGTTGGTATTTGATGTAAGACACCCAATACCGTTCCATGCCGAGCCCCGGCCATGCTCGCTTTTCCAAATGACCCTCCGCATATTGCCACGCACCAGCATGTACCCGCCGCTGACCATCCCAAAAGGATTCTCTGGTGTTGTCAAAGTTGTCTGGACATCAACCAACTCGCATGTGATGTTGTCTGGCATTGTCTCAGGTAGCCACGCCAGAGGCATGTTGAAGCTTGCTCCGAAGCCCGTGATCTCGCCATTGATGCTTGCCCAAGACCAAGAAGGGGCTATATACCCCTTGGAATGCTTCGGGGATCCGGTGTACGATGCCGTGGTCCAGAGTGCCTGCTCCAGGAATTTGTCCCTCCACAAACCCGCGAAATACCCATCAACGCCTTTGCTCCGTCCATATTCTTCAGCCAGCGCCGCTATACCTAACAGCTTATCGCCCTCAACTGTGAGAAAGCGCTCCGAGTAGGATGCAATCAAGTAATTCCAACTTTGGGGGTGGTTCATGTTCACGTGGATCTTACTCCCAGGGTGGAAGGCCCAGTTGATTTCCTCGACTGTCAGGTGTGAGCCGCACTCTGACCTGATGCCCTCCAGGCAGAGGAAGGTCAGCTCTCTCAGACCATAGACTAGAACACGGGTAGATAATAACGTCTCCTGCAGTGTCCATCCTCTTTGGAACAGAGGAGCACTTGGCCTGCACGAGCTGCCCTCTGGAACAAGAAGAACGTCCGAGAAGACGTTCTCGGCGAATCGGGCCTTCATCTTGATGGGCCGCCACATGTCTCGAGGTCTGAGAAACCCGGTTTTGCTCGTAGGCGCCTCTGATGGTGCTATTGTTACAAGCGAGCTTCGGTAGATCGCGTGCATCTTTGCGACCTCTTTCGTCTTGTCATTGTCGTCGTCTTGGATGATGCACATCGCATCAACCCACAAGTACGACAGCCCGATCTGAATGTTGACTATGGCAGCGTCCTGGATCGTGGTTGGTAAGGTGGAGAATTCGATATGATCTTGGTAAGACGCAAAGTTGGATCGTAAGGTTTTCGCATCTTGGTCTCCGCCCCAGCAGTAAGAGAGAGTCGCGTAAGGTACTACTGGTGGCTTGGTCGAGAGTCTGATCTTTGGATGTTGGGGAGTCCCTGAAACGTGAAGCAATCTTGTGGGAACGAATGTGTTCGATCGGGACGAGCACTTCGAATGGTTTCTCTGGCATTCGTGCATCCATTGTTTCACCCGACGATAGCTCAGCTCAGAGTTTGAGACGAGGTTAGGTGGGAGATGGCCTATCAATGCGCTAGAACGAGGTTTGTCGCCTTCACTAATGTATCAGCATGATGTATCTTGACCATTCGTATTGAACTGTGAAGTTGGAAGATCATACCAGGAGAAGGGTAAATCTCGTACACCTCACCGTACCCATCCGCATCAGGTCCCTTCCAGGCGAGGTGAAAGATCGTGTTGGTGTTGGTATCCTCTCGCACATTTACGTACGAAACTTCGTCTCCACTCAAAGCTTTCTTCTTCCTGCTTTGAAAATCTGATCGTCGTTCATTCGGGGCCCTCTTGAAGAAATCACAGCCAAGTTTCGCCTTTTCCTGGGCATATCGAGCAGTGAAGCCATCTTCAAACCTACGATATTCGTGCCCTTGATTATCATCCGAGCTACCTCGATAATTCAATTGAAAATGACGAAAATCGATTTCCCACTCCTGACAATGGGCGCAAAAGTGAGGTGTTAGGCCCGGGTGACTTGCCATCATCTCATGGAGTTCTAATGTGGTTGCGGCATCTTCCTCTGAATTGACATACTTGGCTTCAACCGAGTCGTCTGCTCCGAATCTTCTAGGAAGGATTCTTCTCTTATCTAGAGTTGTGTCTTCAAGATCTGAACCCGGGGATTCGTGTTGGTGGCCTTCACGCGTCTTTGCAGGGAGCCAGGGGTGGCGGCTAGGCTACTTGTTCATTAGACGCAAGGTAAGACGGTGCTTGTGTTGGCTCAGCTCACGTATGCTTCCTCCACCTTTCGCCCAATGCGGCGCTCGGCTCGTGGAGTCGGCATTTTCAACAACTCCAACCTGAGAAGTCTGAAAAATCACCCTGAGAGCAAACGGCAGACGATAGAAGCTCCCAGAGGGCGAACAAGGATCGGGGAACGAGAGATCATTCAGTGAGAAAGTGAGGCTAGGAAGTTAGGCCTTAGTGCCGCATTTGCCGCTTGGGCGGCCGCCGCTGTGTGACCGGGGCATGTGCGATTAACGAGCCAATCGTTGATGAGGCGAAGTAAACGACCTAGGTATCTCATGTGCGACACTGCCTTTGCTCCAAGTTGAACCATAGCTAGGTTGCAAGCAAATATCTGGGAATCGAAGCGTGCAGATTGATCGAAATGTCGGTTTGTGAGCCGCCATTGCTAAGGCAGTCACAGATGAACCATTTGGAGTGCGAGCCGTCAAGCCTAGTTACATGGGCTGGGTATGATGATCCCCACCCCGAGATTGTCTCGCTTCCACTCATTTAGGTGCCGATGCCGACCCCGATGCCGAGTTTGAGGAGCGTCAGTCTAAGAGACGTTTACCCATAGTGGGAGAATCGTACTTTCATCAAGAGAGTAAATATATATATCACGAAATTCCTCAGTTACGAGGACTTCTTTCATGTTCAGATTTGAGACTGGACCTTTTCTCGCATTTATGTCTTTTCCTTTTCTTCGTCAGTTTTTCGGGCCGTATTACGAGTCCCATAAGCAGTCAGGATTCCACCAACCCTTGCAACGCCGTTGTTTTAGGCGCGCCCTTTTCATGTGTATGCATGGCCTGGGCTCCGTACATCGCCTGCTATTGCGCCTTTATCTGCCATCATCACGCCCTTGTCAGATACGATCTGGCTATGCACCAATCGCACGGCTCAAATCCATTTCTGAATTTAGAAAAGACCCTGAACCAACTAACAAAAGGCCCTGGAGTCCACTGTGCTCACACCAGCATCTACCTAAGCGAGTAGGCAGCCAGGCTAGAACACGGGATCGGGGTCGGGAAGCCACGGTGCTTCGCGATTCATTTAAAGATCGTTATGGTCGGATTTGCGACGCTGGCGACGAGGGCGTAATCACGGCTCAAATTTCCCCCTCGTCTTACCTTAACTAAAAGCCAGCCATTTCCGCATACACTTCTAAAAGCATTCGACTCCAGTCTTCCAGCAGGTTCCGCTTGAAGTCTTGCTTTTACCTTGTTTTCCTTCTCAATAATCTGTATCTCCCAAAAGCAACCATGCATACGCGGCCCGTGACGCATGCCGACATCCCCGGGATTTTGGATGGCAGCGATGCATTCCTCGACGCGGAGCTGAACGTATGGCTCTACCCTCGCCGTCGAGAGTTCCCGGAATGCTGGCGCGCACGCATCGTTCGCGCCCTGCGCGCGAGTCTTGCGAAGCCAGGTATTCACTCATTCGTCTGCGTCACCGACGACGAAGACCCTGCAGACTGGCCTCGCGGGAAAATCATCGGGTACTCCCGCTGGGAGTGGAACGGCCTCAAAGACGATCCTCGCACTTTCAAATGGCGGTCCAACAACACCGGGGTTGCCAAGGCCGTGGAGAGGACGCTGGTGGACTGGGAAAACCGATACGTCGACTACTTTCATCTGGACAAGGCTCTCCATCGCGAGCGCAAGGCAATTTTCGACAAAGAGAATGCGGAATCGGGAAACCCCTACGCACCTCTCCAATCGTTCTGGAACCTACTTACTCTCAACACTCATCCAGATTGGCAGGGTAAGGGAGTTGGAAAGAAGTTGATGGAATGGGGCCTTGAGCGCTCGAGGGAAGACGACGCCCCAATCATCTTGATCGCAACCACGGCAGGCCAGCGCCTATACAAGAAGTTGGGGTTTTTCATAGTCAACTGGGCGGCTAACGAATCTATGGCGTGGGCTGAGGGAGGCTCCATCATGATTCTAGACATCAACGAGAAGCATACGCGCAAAGCGATAGGTGCCGAGACGCAGAAAGAATTCTTCGGTAAAGTGAGAGAGATAGAGGTTGTTTACAAATAGGAAGTAGTCTGTTCGAATTCGTGTACGCAAAGTCAGCGGACATTAAACCTCAGTGGATTACCAACGAATACTCTGCGATAGAGCATATGTCTTGGCAAAACTTTAAAACATGACTCGAGAGGCTTGCATCCTGCTGGTCTCTTCGGCATTACACCCGCTAGATGTGTCCTATCTCCGGCGATCAGTACGCCTAGACTACTCCGGTCGGCCTCTGGACAGCTCCGGGCTTGCCGTCCGGCGCAATCCGCTCTGTCCGGCAACGGCGGAGTGGATCTGTTTTCGGAGCTGGGTAACAGCGAGTTGTAATTCCGACCCCGGCGGATGTTTAACGAGTCTTCAACTACATCACCAACACCACTAGCTGGTGGAGGTGATGAAGACTTAGAAGATGATCTAGTACATATAGTTCCAGTGGCTCGCACACAATGCCGGCATGAATATCCACAGGAACCAATCAGACCATCACTTCAACAATCAAATCCTTCAACATGTCTCGTTCCATCTACCTCGGTGCTGATGCCAGCCTCACCATTCGCAATGTCAACGAAAAGTACGAACCGCAAGGCTCTCAGGCCTTGATCTCAGTCAAATACTCAGGCATCAATCACTGCGACCTAAACTTCGCCCACGTGGGTCTACATTCTTATGTCACCGGCTTCGAGTTCTCTGGCGTTGTTGAAGGTACGGGTCCCAATTCCAGCTTCAAAGTTGGAGATCCTGTCTTTGGCATCTCCACTGTGCCCTTCCCGAAGCCATCTTCACTCGGTACCCATCAAGACAAGGCCATCGTGGAAGATGCCTTCACCTACAAAGTTCCGGAAGGACTTGATCTCAAGGATGCTGGTGGTTGCTTGATGGGAGCTCAGACTGCCGCAGACGCCATCTTCAACATCCTCGGCTCCGGGTGGCCAGCGGCTGGTGTTCAGGGCATCAGTCCTGCCGGCAGGCCCCTTCTGATCTGGGGCGGAGCAACGAATGTCGGCATTTCTGCTGTCCAACTCGCAAAAAAGCTTGGCTTCAGTCCGATCTTGGTTACTGCCTCTCCCAAGAATCACGCCAGGCTTCGGGCACTGGGTGCTACCCACTGCTTCGACTACAGGAGCCCTAGCGTTGTTGACGACATTCGGGCCACCGTTAAGAAGCTCGGGATTACGCTTACCACGGCCTTCGACACGGCGTGCAGTGGTATCATGTCTCCGGATGTCGAGGCAGACAAGACGTCTCCGGCACTCACGCGCAAGTGTTTGTCGGACGGCGCGGACGTCGAAGCAATTAAGTTGGCTAGCACACTCCCCGTCAAAGACAATCAGGCTTTTCGCCTTTGCACCACTTACAGACCCCCGGGAAGCATTGGGGCAATGGGGGAGCCTCAAGATCCTGAGTTCCCTACTCGTACCCGGAAGGTGATGGAATATGTGGTGGAAACGGCGGACCGGATTCCTAGACATCCCAATGTCATTTTCGTCAAGGGGGCTGAGAAGGGAATTGAAGAGATACAGCGTGTATCACATGGAGCTGCATCTTTGGAGAAGGTTGTCATTGAGCATCCCATGTAGTCGAGTGACCAAAAGCTTTCAGACATTGGCGCAATACGGGTAATGTCCAGTTATGTGCAATCAAATCAAGTCAGTATAGATACAAGCATATACTCAGTAAAAATGCTGGCCCCCTCCAATCATGTCTACTTCAGGGCACCATGCTCTGATCTCGTCCATTCGCTTCGGCAGCCAACGCTTCGGCTGGTGGTAGCCCAGCGGCGTCTCGTAAAATATCGTCTCAACAGCAAAGCGTTTGGCTTGGTCTTCCGTGGGCAGTCGCGCGTTGCGCTCCTGCAATCTTTCAAAGAACCATTGATCTTCAACCTTGAGCCTGCCCGGATTCTTCTGCTGCTCCTTGATGATGTCGAGAAACAATCTTGGGTTTCGTAATGACAGCCCGCCATTGTATCCATTTCCGTGTTTCTTTAAGATCGGCGCGCCGATGAAGTCCCACTCTAGGAAGTCGTCGACTTTACTTGTTGATTGCGAGCATAAGATGCTATCCACCTGGAACAGGAGAATTCTGTTTGCCGGCGAGAACAGTTCCCATAGCCACGGGCGAACCATGAAGTATGTGACGGATTTGTGATCCGGGAAAGCCGTGCCAGGAGGGAGGTAGAGGATGGCGATGCGCTTCGCCTCCACTAGCTGTCGAAACTGCATCGATTCTGGCATTTGCCAGTTCTCTTGCAGCGTGAGGAGAACCACCGGCCACTTGGGTCCCAGAGACGATGCGAAGTGCAGCATGATCGGGACCAGGTTTGGCACATTCGCGGGGTGGGTTTCCGTTATGACCGCGACGTTATTGTTTCGGAACATGTGCTCGGGAAGGATATGCTCCATTGCCTCGGAGCTGTAGAAGCTTTCGCCCTTGAAGATGTGCTGCCCTGCATTGTGTCCTGTTGCGGTATTGTCTTCGGTCTCGGTGACTTCCATCAGATCTCGACGAGTAGTTTGAGCTGTCGTCTGGGCTGCACATTAGCATGAAGAGTTGGTAATCATAGCGAGATACGGACCTTCGTGCTGAGGATATCCCAGGAACCCAGCAGGATGACGGTGAAGAAAAGATGTAACAGAGATGGGCCCTCAAGACGTCTCCTCCCGAAGGGGCCCATATCGGCTGTTTGGACAGTGTGCAATGCTGACTTAATTCCAACAACATCAACAAGAGATGACGACTGCAGGAAGAGCGCCGGGGGTCGTGTCCCTTAAGAGTGAACTTGTCATGACGCGATCGTGGGCGACAGGAATTAAGGGAGAGGCCAGAGAAAAGTCGGAGAAAAATGGTGCCATTCCCATTCCTTGGAGTCCGGCATTGCGCGTTCGCATGTTTTCTCTGATTCAGACACAATAGCTTGGGAAATATCTGGCATTTGATTTGCCCTGAGGAATTTTGGTTCAAAGGCCAGCGTGCCAGATACAATGACACATGCGCAACGCCCCTTGGCAGCGTCGGGGGGCGCATTGCTTCCCGAGACAAATGTCTAAGCGAGGAATGCCGTGATAAGCCTCGCTGGTGTTTGGCTTGATTCGTGGCATCGTAACGTCCTCGAAAATCTTGTAGCCCCTTGGCCAGAATCGATCGACCTTTCGGTGAGAACAATCGCGCTCACTATAGCAATTGAACACCATCAACAGAAAGGGACGGGTTGGTGGGGATACCGGCTGATATTCATGGCTCAACTTCGCTTCTGTTCCAGACTCATACTCACGATGAATGGGATCAATTTACGTCTTCAAGGATGCGTCAGTGAGACCAACGCACGTATCTTATTGTTCTCGTGGCTGAACGTTCGGATCTGGGCTTAATTCTCCGGAAGTCACAATTCGATCCGATCCATTGTCAGAAATAAATGAACGGGAGTCTCTCGATGGTGGACGCCAGGGAGACACAGGTACGTATTGATATATCAGCATTCATTCCGTTCAGCTGTGTTTTCTTGGCCAATCACGTGATAGCGTTTGACATGTTTACCATGACATGACCAAGTCATCTTTTGAAATGGAGGAAGAAAAACATCTCACTGCTCTTTTTCTTTGCCAATACTACCATTAACTCCTTCAGCGGCCGGAAGCTCAGCCATAAGTAGACCGCCTCGAGGAGCAGTAGGCAAATGCAATACCGTCTCATTCAACTACCAAGAGATAGATAAACGCCATTTCTGGGTAGACACTGGTAGTCCTTGAAGAAATCTAATTCAAAATGTAGTAAACTCAGTGAATCTGTATATGTTCTCTCGAGACACCATGCTCTTTAATCAAACGTTCTAGCCCGGATTCCCCTGGCTCGGCTTTTGCTTGGATCTCCATTCGTCCCACTTTGTACGCCCGCCGACTGCCATCAACAACCTCCCATTCGAGTATGAAGAAGTGGAAGGTCTCGAAGTAGCACTTGGTTACTTCCCTGATATTTGTGGCCAGAACCATCATATCCCAGCTCCCGGCGGATAGTTGTTCGGCAATTCCTTTTCTGCCCGCAATATTGAGTCCATTCCCGTTTTTGATGGGATCTTTCAACCACGCAATAGGTGTTGACCATGAGGAGGTTCGGGGGCTCCGCCCAAAAAGAGACGGTAGTTTCCGATGTGTCCTCCGTGATAGTAAGAAAGATGGGGACCGAAAGAAGACAAACGTCGACTTCAAGAACGTGGAACTCAAGCATGGGCGAAACCTGTTGCCTGAGCTTAATACAGTCTTCTAGCGTATACGCGGGAGCGTGTTCATTCGTGCGGAATTGAATCCCAGTTGGCCACAGAAACAGGTCATCTTTGAGTTGAATTGACTGTCCCCAGATAATACCGATGCCCAGAGATTTGGCCCAACTCCAGGTGGGAAACTTTCACAAGTGTGACCATTCTGGTGATCCATCTAGTGAATCAGGTCTTTCCCAATGCCAGCTTAGGCCAGAGACAAAGAATCTTTCGGCCGAAATTTGATCATGGTAAAGTGGAAAGGGAATGCCGAAAATGATGTAAATCGGAGCTGAGGTCTTTTCAAACTTCCTAGAAATCCCCCGCAGACCATGGAAGATATCGGCTCGATGAGTAAAGTTTCTCTTTGAGTATGCGGTCGTAGTCAATTTGAACTTTTCGAAATTCTCCGTGGTTGAGACTGAACTATTTTCAGTCGGAATGAAAACCATGACGGAGCGCCAACTGCTGATACTGGAAATAGCCATGGCCGAGTCGTACTCTTTGACGACTTTCTTCGCGTTCGTACCAGTGGGGTCTAAATACCCCGCAGTTCGTGAGCCTTGGACTTCTCGCATTGGAGAAATGCTGAGGACTCGGTGAATATAAGTCTCCGGTGGGACAGAATGCTTTCTTGAAAGGTCCATCCTCGAGTATTCCAAACAAAGCCTTCTACCTCATCTTCAGGGTACTTGAGCTGAGCGAAGTTCAATGGCCCCTTTCTCCAAGTTTGCACAATTCTCTGTTCCCAACACCGGGAAGCCCATAATTGTCGTTTCTTCCTGCGGCTGCAATAATTGTCAAGACGGCGCATTCGTAAATCTGGTCCATGATCTGGATCTGTTCCATTTTGTCGCTCTCATCGTCTTGGCGAATACAATATCTATCTACCCAGAGATATCGTCATCCTAGATTGAGTGTCACTGAAATCGCGTCCTCGATGGTTCGTGGAAGGTCTCCCAGTTCTGTGTTCGAAAAAGGCGTGGCTGTGGCTGGAGCCGAACCCCAGACGTAGCTGAGGGCGACATAGCGTGAGCCCTTTTCTGCTCGGATGATACGCCTCTCAACGCAGTCAATAACTCGTATGTGTGGTGTCGGGCGGTTTTGATTCTTCAAGCATTGAGGATGATGCTCGTTGCAAGTTTGTATCCACGTTTTCACGAGATCGAGGTCCACGAACTGAGACGTTAGACGGGGCTCAAACAACCCCGACATCCCTGAACCCCTGACGCAGACGAGTGGGCTTATCATTTTGGACGCCTTTTCGTCAGGGGGCGCGGCCGGCACTGCGGATATGTAGAACGCGTTCTCGATTCCGTCCCGCCCAACATTTTGGTAAGCCGTCGTGGCCTAACACTTTGGGCCTTTGTCACCATCCCTAAAAAAGCGATACCAACTCTTTGGTCGGTACCACCGTCGAACGCTACGAGTCTTTCGAACGACCTTCCACATATTCGCTCGAATCTCATTTTATCTGGGTTCAACAATATCTTGAGAAGACTTTCGCAGAACCAGCATGAGAGGGGGAATCCGTCGCTTGGATCTTGAACCCAATCTCCTTGCCACCGATCCCAGTCCGAGCGAGTGGTCAAGTCTTAAGATAAATGTAGTTGCGCGCATTTGCAGCTTCGACCCACGCTGCCTCGTCGCAGGCAGCCTCGAAGTCGATCCGCGCGCAATCAGCACACAAATTCGTGTCAGTGGGGCTTTTGTGGACATTGTTGGCGATATCTCCAGCGATAGGGATGTCTTTGCGTTCAGAACCAGTGGCATCTGCGTGACACGAAGACATTGCAGAGTATCCGGAGAATGAGTATGAAAACAATCGCAAACGTTTCTATCAGGCATGATCAGGTCATGATGCGGAACCAATCTGACATGGACAAGCTGGCGGAAGCGGGGAAGCCTCGCCTCCGTCGGCCTGCATGGGTCCAGGTGCAGAAAGCCAATGACGTTCTCACGACCCTAGTTGGCGTTTACGCTACTGTAATAATGAGCGATTACTGCGGCCGTCAGGTGTTGAAAGTCGTCCTGGACACTGGAAGCTCAACAGAAGCGAGTTCTTGTTAATTGCATGACAACTGCTTTCTTTTAATGAGTTCCAGTAAGCTTCAATTTTGCCGTAGTCCTACGTCCTAATGTGTGCACGCCAGAATCAGTATGCGGGAGAGAGCCCTAGAAAGTTGCCTGAGTGCAGTGGACCGATTAAGAGCACATGGGACATTGCTTGCCGATATATCTAGGTAGTCACAATAGCAATTGAAGCCCAAACTCTCGACTGAGTATCAAAGACAATTCTTTCTCTCCCAACTGCCTCGGTGATTGACGAGTTCCGTTCACGAATTACATGGTTTGAATGGTCTCATTCTCGTCATCCCTGACGAGACTCCAAGGGTGCCACGAGGTCTGGAAGCTTGGACCGATCTATGAATCGATCGGGTGAAACCCGTAATCCCCTCATCCTGCACTGCCATCCCCTGAGACAACTTATGGAGAGAAGGAAGGGGACTACTTTGTTCGCGGGGTCCGACATGCCGACGGCGTTGCGGAACTTCCGGCCTCAGACATCAGGACTCTTGATGGCGTTGTCAATCTGTCAACAGTTGAGAACGACTCATTTGACCCGTTCGAGTACTACTGTTGTGGTTGCCAGTTCAGCCTTGGCAGCATAGTGCTTTCCAAACTGCCTACCGAGATTGTAGTCATGAAATTGGGAACGAAGGTCAAAGCTCACCAGCAAAGAACACTGTTCGTGTCAAGCAAGATGTCCCGTGAGGTTGAGATTTTATCAAGAGATGGCTCAGGTTATCTCAAAATGACGAAATGGGCAAATTATCGCCGCTGTCGCCGACGGCAGAGTCATGTCAATGTTCACCAATTCAACGCTTCGCTAGTCAGGCTGAAGTCTATCCTCATGTGGCGAAGCTGTTGCTGACTATTTCGCGAGAGGTTCGTAATTCCGGTAGCTCTAGTCATTCACGATTGGGAACCCATGCTCTTTCCAACCCCCCTCCCGCCGGCTAAACCGCCCGATCTAGGTGGGCAGCGTGCATTCTCCACGGGGAACAAGGTTTGCTGCAAGCGCTCTGCTTTCCCAGTGGGCGCACCACACCTGTGTAAACGCCATTTTACCTTCAGTGCATCACATGTTGCCATGTATGTGGTACAAATAGTCGCCATCATCTCTGGTTGACAACTAGGTATGAAACAGGAACTAAGAGGTGTTCCTTTACTTAGACTTTGCAGCGACGCGACCTGCGTCGGATCGTTCACGGTACCCTGCGCGCCTATTGGAGTAGCAACAAAAGAGTTTCGGGCTAACCTCAAACCATGATTCAAGGTTTAGCTAGTTACTTGGAAGAAGATTCTTAGAAGACAGGCTGAACCTAGGCGTGTAAGGGCGCACATATCCTCAAATAATGAGGGGTTGCGTTATATTTGCTGCCCACCACGCTTTCCAACGTCTCCATCGGTTCCTCATGGCCTTCTTAGATGCCCGTTCACCATGTCAGCCGCGGCGCAACGCGGGACACTGGCGCCTCTCCCAGAAAACCACCGGCTGGGCTTGATCGTCTTGACGGCTTTCTCGCTTTTATCATTCGTGTCGACTACTGCCTTGTGGCTTTTCATCTCTTACAAACTCCTTTCAGAACGTTTAGAAGAAAGAAGGCGGAAGAAGCGAAGGGCCCGTCGACGAAATGCATCCGCCGCAACAGCTGCCGCCCCGCAGTTCCCCGACCTGTCCCTCGGACTCGATGCCCCATGCTCCGGGGCCACCGGCTTTGAGCGTATTCTGGAGCTGGACCGATTAGCTGCGGAAGCCCAAGAAAGACCGCCCGACACCAATTCGCAAGAAGCCGATGAAGATGCCGAGTCACAAGTGCGCAACCCTTTTCCAATTCTTGTTTACAATCTTTTGCTTGCGGACATGATGGAAGCCCTTGCATATGGGCTGAGCTCCTACTGGGTAGCTGTGGATGGTATATTTGCACCATCCGGGGTATGTTGGGCGCAGGGTTGGCTGGGCTCGACGAGCAACTTAGCGGCCAGTCTCTTCCTCGCAGTAATCGCAGTGAACACTTTCTTGACTGTGGGTTTGGGTATCAAGCCACCGCCATGGGCAGTTTACACGGCGATTGCTGGGCTATGGATTTTCGACTTCAGCATCAATGGAGCAGGAGTTCGGGTGGCTGAAGCGGACCCAGAGGTTCCCGGCGAATCTTTCTTCATGAGAGCCAATGTGTGGTAAGATATCCCCTTTCGCTTTGATTCAGTTGAATCATTGCACACGTCTGAATGAGCTGATGTGGACTTCATTGCATCTAGGTGCTGGATCTCGAATGCATACGACCCGTGGCGACTCTGGGCTCATTATTTCTGGGTCATAGTCTCCATCGGCATAACCATTATTCTCTACTCATTTGTCTTTTACACACTCTGGCGACAGAAGCGAAGCTGTCGTCATCTACCAGAGAAACGTACATCTATACACAGCGACGTACCACCCCTGAGGGTTGAGACGCCGCAACAACAGGAAGGCCCAAGGCCGTCTGGGTATCACCCAGCATTTCTAGCTTATCCCTTCGTCTACATAGCCTGCAGTGTCCCGTTAGTGGTAGGACGCATTACGTCCCTGCAGGGCATTGATCTTGGGGTCCCCTACTTCGCCTTTGCGGGGTGCGTTCTGGCTCTGAATGGGTTATTCAACTCGATCTTATGGACGACGACGATTCTATGCAGTGCGCCCAAAGATGCCCACGACACAGGTCTCGACCGATTCGCTTTTATGAGAACGCCAATACGAGAGTTCGGAAATACCGTCATAATCAGCGGGCCTGCTAGCAGGAGAGTGCCGATTTGGGAGATCACCCCTGGCAGTAGCCACAAGCGTTGGTGGTGGTGGCAGCACGGTGGCCAAAGAGGCTGGGGAAGAACAAGGTCTTACGCGAGTATGCATGACACGCCTAGTTTGCGATCAGTTGAAGTCCCTGCTTATGAGATGCAGAGTCCAGCGGAGGGTCCACAGATACAGATGGACGTCGTGACAGCAGTCAGTAGTGAGAGAGCAGACACGGAAGGAAAGTAGAGATGGATGAGAGCCATCCGGTTGTGTGGAATTATTCTGGTTCAACACTCCTGCTCCAAGTGGGAGGTAATTATCTGGACATGAAAGAGGAACGGCCGGGGATGAACGCACCAGACATTCGGTGCCAGTATTGTAGACTGCTTGGATCAAATACTTTGTACGATGAACAGAAGGAATACCAAATGAACATTTAGTCAGATATGATGCTTGCAACAAGAAGTGAAGCTTGAAAGTCATGGATCATACTGGACTTTATTTACAGAACCTAAGCTCCCATTGGCTAGTTGGTTCACCATGCAATTCCTAACCGCACCATGCATGAGTTGACCGAGAATGGCATCCTCGCCGCCAACTTGTGAGGCAGTTTGCATTCTCATCTTGCTAAGAAGAGGGTTACATAGGGACACCTATTTGATTTCATGACACACTTCCTTCAAGTATCCCACCACACTGGCTTATCTCACCTTCGCTGCGCTGCAATCCCTAATTTAATTTGGGCTTCAATCTTAAACGCGAAGCGTCATTCAAGCAACTGATAAAGCCAACATTTTGAATGGCCATCAAACTCATACGGCTCATCTTTGCTGACCTTAGGCTATGTGTGACCAAAGCTGAAGCGGCATTCCCACATTACGACAAGGCCTCATCAATGCTCGTACGTGCCTCAAAAGAGGTTAGGTGTGTATCCTGTCTACGGAATAGTTGATCACCGACATATCTCTTTCACCTGGGGCTCCATCAATCCCTGGCCCCAAGACTCTCGAGCTGGACCTTCATATCAGTCGTGGGCCGATGTTGTGCATCGACAGCATTGGCGGAAACACCCGCCCTGCATGAGACCATATGCAGGGCAACAAACTGCTTGAGTTCACCGCGATGTACGCCGGATGTGATTCCTAACTGACTCCTTGTCATTTTGCGACTATCTAGACGTAGAGAAAACACATGTCACAAAGGAAATTCGAAAGCATCAACTACGCATAAAGACATTGTCGTGTGCATGGCTGTCTCCCCAGCATTGTAGGGCGGACTGTTGGGCACTGAAGGGCGTTTGTCTATAGAGAAAACCAGGGCGAGAAGCATCGGACACGTAAGTGTACACTTGTGCTTCTATTTTGCCTGCAAGATATGATCCACAGGGAAGCAGCCGACCTGCATTCAAATCCAAGAGAGTACACATCCATGTACGCAGGCGGTGTGGAGCTACTGAACCGGTGTGGGATGCTGAATTCATAGAACTTCCTTCGAAGGTTTGCCGTATGTCTTCTATAGCCAATTGTCAGACCTTGACAGCAAAGAAGCATAGCAGATTGTCACTTGACGAACGAGAATTGATTCTCGTGCGAATTACTCAAAACGTATTTCAGCTGCGTGCCAAGGTATCAAACCTGATATTCCGAGTATAGCAACCCCTGACCAGTTTGCCTTTTCTCGTATCAGGTAGCCACGTAAAGTGTTATCTCAGTCAAGATGGCCCATGAAATAGATTCCCCGGCAGTATTCTTGGGACTTGATTTTCTTTCGCCTCGTAAGTGAATCCAGAAGAGTACGGCACCTTTCAGTTCGCAGCTTCAGTCTGGCTTTGCCATTGGATGGACGTCGATAGCTCTACCTGTCCCCAAGACAGTAACTTCACAGACTATCTCCGTCAAAACATTGTTCAGTCTTGAGGCAATGGCCGAAGAGCTGATGATGCGAGGTTTGACTGGTATCCATCTCTTCTAGGGTCTCGTTGATCGTCGGCGTTCGATCAAAGGAGAATGGCAAGGTCGCGTTAGCTTGTGGCAGCCCTGGAGCGTTGATGTTTCTTGCAGCCACCGCATCTCGAGTCACGATGGTTGAAGAGATCAGACTCTAGAGGTGCGAAAGACTAGTTCGCATCGGAAATGGATGGGCGCATTTTCGACGTCAACGTCGCAATGGCGTTTGTCGATGTATGTAAGCGCTCCATATAGACCGAGTGAAGCCCTGGTCCTTTCCCCCTCAACCTTTCGATTGCGCGGAATTCAATGATACAGATAAGGACAAGGGTTGAATGGAAGTGTACCTCCGATCAATGTTTTCGGCCTAGGGCAATCAGGATTGGAGGCAATCGAATATTCTGAAGTAACCGGAGCAGTAAGCTTATCTCAATCATGCGGGGAACTGCTCGGGGAGACGGCGATCCCAAGCTTGACACCTGCAGCCGCTCCAATTAGACTGTACTTTCGGAAGTCGAAGTGCATCGAACGGCATATATATTTTTCCATGTTACAGGCGTCAACCCCACGGCGTCAGCCGGCACATACCACCAGTCCAAGGAAGCTAAACTTACATACCGAAGCAGGATTCCGCCAATAGAAAGGTTGCATGACAAGAGAGCCAATATTGATACAGATTTAATATTCAATTAGCAATGTCAAGCTACAGCGGGTTATACCTTTGGGAGTAAGTATTATAAAATCACGTAAAATGTCGCTAATATTTGCCAGCTTGACCATCATCTCACAGTGAAGACAACTATTCAAGATTCCCCTGTATCAGACACGAGATGAAGGGCACTTCCTCCTTCTTCAGCCTTCTGGCCTTGGTTCGCTTTGTCGCTGGTGCTGCCGTGGATTTCCATGACGGTACACGCCTGGAGAGACGCGCCGAGGGTACCGCCGTCGTCAACCTTGCCCAGACCTCGGGTACTCCTCAGCACCTAGCTTCAGGCTTCATCTACGGCCTTCCCGACAACGCCGATGGCTCTGCTAGCACTGCTATTCCGCAGGAGCTCGCAGTGGGCACTGGGTATATCTATAACCGTGCCGGCGGAGCTCAACTTCCCTCTCCCAGTCTAGGCTACGCTTCTGGCCAGCTCACGGTATATTTGATGTCCTTCCCTGACACCGGATCTATCATCTGACAAGCTTCTCCAGGGCCGCCTGCGATCCTTCTCTTCCAATTACAAAACTGCAAGGAGTCACGGTGCCGGATTTCAGCTGCTCGTTCACGACCTCTGGGGCGCTGACAGCGTCCAGGGAACCATTCCTTGGCCTGGCGACAATGGCAACTGGGCGTTTTTTGACACGTTCCTCACTCAGGTTATTGCCTACATCAAGACCAACAGCCTTCAAAGTGGTCTCGAGGTTGATCTGTGGAACGAGCCCGATGCTCCTCAATTCTGGGGTGCTTCGTACGAACAGTATCTGCAGACGTGGACACGCATGTACCAGCGCTTCAAGTGAGTTCCAAAACACCAAAGCCGTCTGCATCCTGATTCTATAGGGGGGGAAACAGCAACGGTCACTAACCAAGATTAGGTCTGAACTTCCCAACGTCCCCATCTTAGGTCCATCCATCTCACAACCACCAACCGCGGGCAACGCTCGATGGACTGCTTGGCTTGACCACGTCAAATCGACCAACACTGTGCCAGACAAGTACACCTATCACATCCTCACCGCTACCGGCTCCGCCTACATTCCCCGCAATGCACAGGACGCCCTGAAGAGCATGACCTCAGCCCGCGGCATGGCCATGAAGCCTGTCAGCGTCAATGAGTACGGTGCCATCGACGGTGGTGATCAGACCAACTCAGCCAGTGCGTGGTACATTGGCGCTTTTGAGCGTGAAGGCGTCTCCGGCCTACGTGCCCACTGGGGCATGGGCGCGGCCAATCTCCACAATGGCATGGCCGGCCTGGTCAACTTCTCGGGGAACAACTACTTCCGCGCTGCGCAGTGGTGGGTGTACAACTACTACACGCATTCCATGACGGGCAACCGCGTCGCGACCACGTCTTCGGGAGACCGTCTATTCGAAGTCTACGCCACCCGCGGCAGCAGTGCCAATTCGGTCAAGATCCTGACCGGCCTCAAGTCATCCGCTGGAGACCGGGTCTATGATGTGCGTGTCACTGGTCTCAGCGCCGTGGGCATTTCTGGGACCGTGAAGATCCGGACGCTCCGTTTCAACCACGTCGACTGGTGGCTCGAAGGTCCAGCGCCTACTGATCTTGGTATTGTTACGCACACCGTCACTAATAATGAAGTTACCTTTTTTGTCGATCCGGACAATCAGTACACCGCTTATGCTTTCGAATTTGTCAGTTAGAGGGTCTGCAGAGCACTTGGTAGGGAATATATATTGTTACAGTATCAAATATGCATAAAAGTACACTGATGATATACTGTCTACGAGGGCCTGCGTAACTTGGCCTCTCAAGGCATAGCAATTGGATGACCGAGGACAGCCTGACACCATACAACGTGAAGCCGGCAATAGTAGTATGGTCGTTAGTTATGGCACTCAAATGTGGTAAAAAAGAGATTCTCGGATGCCTGGTATAGTTTCTCCATCTGTCTGTCCCTTCAATATCAACGGTTGATAATTTAAGCTTTTGATCAGACTTTGGTAGACCTTGGCAGGAATCTGTAAGACATGTCACAATGAGATAAGCTCATGATCAGGCCCTAGTGAGCCCCACAAACAAACCACTTTACTTGCATGCAGTCTCGACCCATTTTAAAAGCAGAAACGCATCACTTGCTGGTGAGATTGAAGTGCCCGTATGTTAAGATCATCTCTGGGTGTGTATTATGAAATGTGCAGCTGTCGTACTTGTCTTCAAATGATTTGCTTCTACGAGGAACTCTGGGCCCAGTCTCACAGTTAACTCCTCGCGCCATTCATCTAACCTCCTCTCAGCCACCGCAAGACACGTCTCGCTCGGCCGCCTCGACTGATCTTGCCAACCAGCGGCTGCTTCCGCCAGAAGATTCTCTAGAGAACGGAACGTGAAATGAAAATCTGACTCCGCGTCATCCTGGCGATTGTGCTCCAGTATCCGATAGAACCATCTTTTATCGCTGACTTCACTGACTAACACGCCAAACAATAGCGTTGTCGTGCTTATTGCACGAGTATTTTGTTTGAACGAAATTCGAACCAAGGCTCCATGAGCTTCGGTAGCGTGGAAGCTCTGTGTAGACGACCGAGAGGCTTCAAATGGAGGTCCCGCGATCTCAAACTTCCTCATCCTTATAAATCCGGCTCTTGACTTCCTATGTCTCGGAATAGCAGCAATACCCTCAAATGAGAAACCCTCAAATGAAGAGATTGAGTCTGGGGAAATTGGGAGGAGAAGAAGGATCGCATACTCGCCAATACTATTTTTGGTGTCAGGATACGTCAGACGAGATTCTTGCTCACTGCTGTCAAGTCCCCTCGAAGGGACAAAGATGTCGAGGTGACTCGCTTTTACACCATCTGTCTTGAGCGACGAACGGTTCTTCCAGCACAACGCAATAGGCCGTGGACAGTCTCGCACAACTTTGTAAGTGTCTAACGTTGGCGTCTTTTCCAAAGGAATCCCGACAAGATGGCCATCTGTTGTACCCGCCGAGAGCACGGCGATGTACTCAAACGGGCGAAGCCAGATGTCCGAGCGGGGCATCTCAGCAAGTCGAATGATTGGAAGCTGAATGGAGAGGCCAAAATTGGTCATTGAGTATGGTACCGGCCGGCTGGATTCGTCCCTTGCCGGGCGATACTCCCGCGCGTTCCTAAAGTTGCGTGGCGACGGCGCCAGCATACTCGTCCACGATGGCGGGTCATCCTCGTTCCAGGACCAGCAGAAGAGCGATTCGTCCGTGGAGATCCTGAGTATCTCCTCCTGCAGCCGTGTGAATGCCCTCGAGCCCTCGCCGTACAGCAGCGGCATGTTGATGTCGAAGATTCCGAGCATGCAGTACGCCATATCTTCCACGCGGGAAGTCTTGCGATATGAGAGCCACGACATCCTCTCCGCGACACTGGCGCCGGAGATTGGCGCTATCCGTTTCCGCCTGTAAACCAAGTAGGCAGTGCTGATACCGGTGACTTTGGAAATGATTTCTACCAGCGACTTGCGCGTGCCGACTTGTCTCCACTCCCGGGAGAAGAACAAGACTTGGCGGGGGGCTAGAAGCTCCTGCAGCGTCCAGCCGCGCGTGAACCACTGACTTTGAGATATCCTAGACAGCAGGGCATCTTTGGAAGCGGCTTCATCGCAGTCTTCGGCCTCGGAGACGTCAGAGAGGTAGGCGTAGCAAATCTCGGCGTCCCTGTACCACGTGAACATGGAGTTGATGGCCTCAGCCAGCTCAGCCGAGCTATCCTTGTTGATGCAGTTGGTGTCGATCCAGAGGTACCCTATCTCTTGGCTGATAGCGTGCCTCCGGGCAAGCTCGATCTTTTGGAACCCTGCCCTCTCGCGGGCGACGGCCATGTTCTTCCAGTCCTGGAAGGAGACCTCGTCTGGGCCCCAGGTATGGGAGAGGATCGCATAGCGGGGTACATCGTTGCCGAAGAATTCTTCCAGTGCGAGGGTATCTACATTGATGAGGCGCATGGCGCGGAAACCTCGGGAAACAAGTGCGGTCGGCAGATGCAGATTGCCGTCTTCGTCTCTTGGCTTCGATCGGCCAATGATTTGCAACTCTCTTTGGAGCGGGGTGGAATATTCGTGCATGTCAGCCACTGCTGATCCACGTTGTTGCTGAGAAAGATCCAGTTTATGATGCCATCTGGCACCGGCTGTCAAAGAAACGTTCTACGACGTTGAGTCGTAAAACGATGTCAATATTCATAGGTGTTGGTAGTCTTGGTGGGAATTATTTAATCGCTGGTACGTCCTCGTTTGCGACCGGATACTGGTGGGCTGCAAGACAGGAGGGTTCTTGTCTCATGATTTGGGGGAAACGGCCTACCAGGTACTTCATTTGCCTTATTCGGGAGGGGACCGGACGTCGCACCACGTTCTCTATTGACGTGTCTTGATAGACCTTGACTCAAATGTGGAACTGTTGAACGCTCGGCGACGTCTTAGAATCATTGATTGTTAGACATCGCATTTTGCCAGGCTCCCTGTGGGCGCTGCAAGAAAAACAACCTCGCCCGCAGTTTCCCAGGTTGTTATGAAATGTCATCGACGACAATTCTGCCTGACTGATCCTTTCGATCCAGAACTTAAGTCGGCGGCAACCACAATGACCAGCAACAAGGATAGCGGCGAGGTTGCTGTGCAGGAACAACATCAGCACCCGTCCAAGTGGCGCGTCAGCTCGTGAGTCCATGCTCAGAAACTTCGTGCCAAAGCTGACCACGACCAATGGCAGACCATTTTTCCAGACCGTTCTGGTTGGAATCGTTCTTTTCCTCAATCCCGGAACCTATCTCGCCATCACAGGGCTCGGCGCCGGCGGGAAACAGCCCGAGCTGATTGGGATCGTCAACGATGCTAATGTCGTTCTTTACACCCTTTTTGGTGCATCTGCGGTTGTTGGCGGCGGCGTGATCAACAAGATCGGGCCTAGATATTCCCTCATGATAGGGGTTACCGGCTATCCAGTGTAATGCGGCTCTCTCTGGTTGGTGTGACATATTTCGAGTTCGTCTGCAATTCCGACTGATATGTGGCCAGGTGGATAGACAAAGGCGAAGGGAAATGGTTCGTGTTATTCGGTGGTGCGTGGTTAGGTCTTTCGGCTGGTATTTTATGGGCCGTTCAAGGTAAGAATCCAACTGCCTTGGGCTCGTTCAATTTGAGGTGTGCTAGGACATGCAATGCATACACCTCAGGGCTCAATGTCGCAGGGGTACGCATAGCTGACCTCAGTCAGGATACATCTGCACATGCTACCCAATTGAGTCTGAAAAGGGCTTCTACATCGCGACAACGTGGATTTTGAATGCTCTAGGCTCTGTCGTTGGATCAGGTAGGACATTCCCTTCTCTGTGATGGCGCACGTTAATGGGTTATTGTAGCCGTTGTCCTTGGAATCAACATCAGCAACACCTCCTCCTCGGGGGTACCGCCAGCGGTGTATCTCACCTTCATCTGTCTCGAGTGCGCCGGCATCCTCGTGGCGGCTCTTCTGATGGACCCAAGCAAGATCAGACGCAACGACGGGCGACTATTAGCCTCTTTTGATGCAGAGTCTTGGTCCCGAGAACTGAAGAGCTTGTTTCTAACCTTGAAAGAACCGAGGATGACCCTCATCACGTTGGCAATCTACAGCTGCGAGATGTACCTGTCGCTATCGGGGTCGTTCAACTCCTTCTACTTTAACTCGAGGACAAGATCATTGGCAAACGTGAGATCATGCACTAACCCACACCTGCTGCAAGAGAAAAACGCTAACAAGTGAAAATAGTTTTGCTATTGGACTATCCAGGTCGTCGGCTCAGCCGCCATCGCATGGACATGCGACGCAAACATCTTTGGCCGCCGTCGCCGTCGCGCCTTCATCTCCGCCGCCTTCGTTGCCGTTATCATGGGCGGCACCTGGATCGCTCTTCTGGTCTTTCTTGCCTCCAACGACTTTGACCGTGCCGGTCCGGTCATCGGCATCGACTGGACGGATGCCCGACGTTTCGCCGGCCCCTTTGCACTCTACATGTTCCTCGGCACTTCATACCCGATCTTCCAAAACTTCTTGATATGGGTGTATAGCACCTTCTCAAACGATCCGCGGACGCTCGGCCGGTACAGCGGGTACTTTAAGGGTGTTCAAGCGTTCGGTACGGCCACTGCCTTTGGGATCGATTCAAGATATGTCTCGTTTCTCCATCAAGCCATCGTGTACGCGACTTTGATGCTTGGGGGGCTAGGGCTGGCGTCGGTTAGTGTATATCGATATACGAGCGATACGACGTATGGCCAGGAGGAAGGGGTCGTTGTTCCGGAGGCGTTTGATGGACGTTACTAAGCGGGGTTGTTCCGTAAACCGCTAGCGAACTATTGAACTTCACATCAATGGAGAGCTCTTATTTTCTCCGGCTTGAATTGAAATCAAGTTTCATTGGTGAGCCTTTAGGTGTTCTATTATTTAATCTTATAGTGAAACCGTTGCAGGCTATCTGCGTAAGGTATTAACCATCTATACAATCTACCTTAAGTAGCCAAATTCATTTTTAGGTGAATTCAAAGAATATCAATGGTCTCTATCAAGTCGAAGTAATGCAGCGGACTGGCTGTAGCCTGTCGGGGGACTAAGACGAAGGACATCCACGCGAACTCAAAGCACCTTACATGATGCGTCACATTACAAGACTAAACATAAATTGAAAGCTATACAGAAAAGGCTTCAGTAAAGCCTTTCGCTTTCTCTTCATGACATATGTTCCACCTGCAGATAACTCGAAGCCTGTTTGACTCTCAATCTCGTTACTGGCAACATCAAGATCTATTCAACAAACGAGCGCGGTATTTCTTCCATGCCATCTCTTTCCAGGGTCTTTGATATCCGGTAGCTAAACATCCCAAGTCATTCCACCCCAAGATTACAAAGTCGTCTGCACCTGTCGCTCACGCAGCGCCTGCTGCTCACGCGCCGCCCTCCTCTTAGCCTTCTTCTGATTCTCAAAGAAGCAGCACAACCCACACTCCGCAACGACACAGAAAAACACAATCGGAGGCACCGTAATCAGAATCATCATCTGCTTCTGAAGGGCGTACCCTCCTTGACTCGGATCTCGACAAATGTCATCTTGACATAAATCACCCGTCGGCTCAGGGCGACTGGGAACCCAGTGGTCCACATACGCTCCCACGGGAAGCTCGGGCGGCGTCGGCGTCAGCGTCGCCCTGTCCGTCTCGTCCCAGCTGATCACCCACGCGGGCTGGATCATCAGGCCCGCGGTGAAGCGCTCCTCCTCGCCCACGCCTGTGTATGTGACGTGGTCTTGGGCGAGGAGTGTGCCGATGGAGATGGGATGGTTAATGGAGTCGGGGGGGCTGCCGTCTGGCCAGACGTTCTCGCCGCTGGGAGATCATGTCATACGGTGAAGAGACCTCGAAGGGTAGCGCTAAGGGGGCGTTACGGTGCGCAACAGTAGGCTTTCGTGACGCTTGAGAAGGCGGTCATTGCGTGGGCGTGCCATCTTTCTGGGCACACGGCAGGGCTGCGAATACGGTTTGAGGGACTGCATGAACTGTACGATGCTTGGGTGTAGTCTATATAGATTGCGTCGACGTCGCCTTCATCGGTATCTCCATCGGCATGGAATCTGGTCCATTGACGACGCGTTTGGCATTGAGGCGGGACCACGAAGGGGGTTGTGAGAAGAAGAGGAGTTGCGGTTGTAGTCGGTGTATCCATTTTCAGGGAGCAGAGTCGACTGGGATGCTAAATAGACAGATGTTGATGGCATCCGCAAGCGTCAAGAGATGCTGTCAACTGAAAAGTGGTCGTGAAGTAGTCGGAGTTCAGGCTTGACGTGTGAAGTTGGGTTGTTGCTTCTCGCAAGCGCGTGTTGAAAACTAGTACTTGGCAAAAGCTTGAAAAGGGGCAAAGGAACGTTAACCACTGGCATGTTGTTGGAAGTTGACATGGCATGGACATGGTCCAACGGATAATATCACCGCCAATGGAAAGTGCTAATATGCTACGCCTGACTTGGCATGCATGAGGTTGGTCGCCTTTGGCGGAAGTGAATGCGGCACGGTAGGGAGTCTGAGCAAACGAGCATTTTAGCCGGACAGCCAGCATTGATCTGCCATCCATGGATGCCTAGGACATCGCTTAAGTCACAAAAGGAGAAACTAGTTATCGGTTGTTGACTTTAAATAACATATTCACACAAAGCTTTGCCCAGCATGAACCTTTCTTTCTCTTGAACTCCTGACGTTGCCAACATGCAGTATATCTTGGTTGGCACTGGTTGAGTTCCAACAGGTTTTATCCACAATAGTCGAGGCTCAATCAAAATCATCGCCGTACATGAGGTCGTCATCAAAGTCGTCATCGTCATCTTCATCATCTTCATCGTCGTAATCGGAATTGCCACCTGCCGGAGGCCAAGCCGTATGGAATGCAGATTGCATGGCAGCATACACACCCGAGATCTGATCCATATCGCGAGCCATAATCCCGCAGATGTAGCACGCCTTCGCGGACCCCGGGCCTTTGCAGCCTTTGATAGGGCACTGGCGATCGGCGTCAGTGTACCGCGTCAGCATGGGAGACGAGGCGTCGTTGAGCTGCCACGGCTCGCGGTCTGCGCCCCGCACCCCAAAGTTCCAGACCATGTAGCCCATGGGGCTCATCCCGACTACAAACTCGTCGTCGACGGCGATTTCTTCGATTCCCAAACCGTCGTAGAAGACCTTCTCGTGCAGCGGGCCCAAGACCAGAGTTGAAGACTCGTCGGCCACGCATACCGCACTGTAGCCCCAGACCTTCCCGGCCCATTCGGTGAACTGGTAGATCCTGGGCCCGTCCTCGTGCGGCCGCCATTTCTGCAGGTAATATGTCTGTCCGTTCCACCTGCGGCCGCCGCTCGTCTCCGGGCTGCCATCGGGCCTTCCCCATACGGGCCGCCGCATGCCGAGCTTGTACAACTCGACGGTTTCCGAAAACGTCTCCGTGAGCGTGTCGAAGTTGTACCGGAAGACGGGAAGGTCAGGAGTCGCCATTTCATCGGGAATAGCTTGGACTAAGCCGTAGAGCCCGTGTGACGTGATTGGCTCGCCGTACCGAACGTATACAAAGCCACAATCGGGGTTTGACACGCATATAGGTAAATGGAAATCATGCCGGAACGACTTGGTGTACTTCAAATCCACAAACTTGTACACGGTAATGGCGAGTTGAAGCTCGCTATCCACGGAATCTTCTAGAAACGCTACCAGTACGATTGATTGTTAGCAGCGAGATTGGCTTAGCAGGGATACGCACGGAAGTGCGCCAGAAGACTGTCGGAAGCGAAACTTACGATCTTCCTCTCCATGTGCAAAGTAGTAGATCACGTTGCTTTCAGTAGGATGAAACATGAAACCCTCTGGGCGGTCAATGTCCACCTCTTCATAATCCTCAGCATCTCTCGTAAAAGGAAGGAGTTGCAGCTTCGCGAGGCCGACTCCCCAGCGGAACACATGCGGAACGGCGTAGATTGGGTTGTTGATGGAAAACTCAAGCACTGCAGCTTCTGCATGGGCAGTGATTCTCTTGACGCGATTTGGGAGGGTGACGCGTCGGAACTCCTTTTTATCCATGTGGTACACGATCCTTTTTCCCGATTAGCATCTGAATAGTTCACGGGGGGTGGGAGCCGCAACTTACATGGTGCGGTCGGTAGCGCGGTCTACGAAGATGATAATGTTCTCAGTCATGGTCCAGATGACAAAATCCCTCTCACCCTTTTCCACCAGATCCGGTATCGCGACAAGGGATCTGGTTGTTCTGCGTAGATCGTCGATGAATATAGCATAGGGGTCAACATGCCAGGCCAGGCGCCCGCTGGAGTATGCAAAGTGCCTCTCGGTGTGCTCCGAAGGACGGGAGCCTCTTTCGATTGCGCCCTCAACGTACGCGACGGTCTTTTCGTCCATCTCGAATGTTTTGGTCTGCAGAATTTCGTAGAGCATCTCGCTCACGGCGACCGTGGAGACGAACCTTCCATCGATGCGGGGTATTGTCTTGCCTGCGGCGGTGACGAAGGTTTTCCACGGTGAATCACTGGCGTACGGATGCGAGGACGGCAGAGAAAGCAGCGCGGACAGTTCCGGGAAGTGAGTAGTCACCAGATGCTTGGCAACGGAGGGCTCAGTCCAGACGGTGCGCCATCCCTTGGAGACGGCGGCGCAGGCAAGGGCATCCTTCGTGGTCAGATACTCAGCAATCATGGAGACGAGCTCGCTGGGGAGGTCAGACATGGAGCTCATTTGAGGTGTTCTTGCGTTGACCATGGTCCTGAGAGCGACGAGCTCCCATGGCGATAAGTTGTCGACGAGGTGCTGCAGGTTGGCGCGGCGGTACAAGATTTCGGAAGCCTGGTCGTCGGCTTTGAGGCGTGAGAACTGCTCAGAGAGCAAGTTCACGGGATCGTTTTTGGTCATCTTGCGGGGACAGGTCTTTGCTTTGCTTAGAATGTCATCGAATTGATGGAGATCTGGAGAGGGAGGGGCACCCGCATTTTGGTGGAGAGAAGGATGTCGTCCGTCGTGGCGTTGCATTCCGAGCTGAGAAAGTGGGTCGTTGGAGTGGGATGACCTCACCGGGACTCACCTTGGTGTTGACCTCATATCGGAAGGTGAAGCTTCGGTGAAAGAGCGTCTCCCGTCGAGACCGGGAAGCTCGGACGCAAATAAACGGGCCTCCGATCATCCAATCGTCTGTTTGCAGCCCACCTGCTGCCAGCTGCCACACTTCATTACACACTCGTGCCTTTATGGATTCCATCAACTCCCCCTTGGACTGCAGCACGAGGCGTGCGGGACTCGAATTGTTCGGAGAAGATCTACATCTTGTTCTCACTGATAGCAGATCTCTTGATTCATAGGAATAAGAGAAAACTGAGGCGTCTTCGTGCTGTACTTGCATGATAGTTGATCGAATGTTTGAAGAAAGTCGCTGCTACACTAGGCGTACTAAATGCTGGCCGTCACGGTATTCTTCACAAGGGAAAAATTCCTCGTCCTCCTGGGCCGCGAGAAATCGAGGATCCATCTCGTCAACATCTTTCCATGAGTACTTGGACACTTTCATAGTGCCAATGCGACGATACACCCCTTTTTGGGAGTCATGCACCTCTAAGAGTAGCATCCAAAGCGTCCAAGGTGAGGTACTCTTAAACGTAGGAAGATAATATCGTGTCGTAGGAGTGTCCTGGCTGTCGAACGCCGTCGTCGTGGGGGAGTCCAGATATACTTTGATCGGGGCCATGGTTTCGATGAGCTCGCCGCCGATATAAATCTTCCACTTATGTACCTTCATCCACTTGTCTACAGAAAAGGGCCCCATACGCAGCATCTCAACACGTCTGAGCTGGCCCCAAAGTCGCAGATAGCCGCTCTTGATCAGGCCTGTTGTGTCGCCCGTGACGTATTCGAGGTGGAAATCATGCACATTGCACAAAGCCTCGGCCCTTTCCACGGAAGAATGACGAACTACACGTGAAGTCCCTTTTCCGGGACCTGCCCAAGACCACGAAGGCGCTATATGAACAGCACGGGCAGCTTCTTCTTCCCTCTTCGCGGATGATGTGAACGTCTCTGGCGCCTTGCTCTCTCTCACTGTTCTCCACATCAAGTCTTGCTCCAGGGTGCTCCGCCACAGACCAGCAACGTACTCGTCGCCGGTGAACGACCTGATCCGTTTCGCAATGGCAGACATGGCGAGGAGCCTATCCTGGGGGAACGTCAGGGCGCACGTTGAGTATTTGTCAACGCAATTCCACCAGCTCAAGCGGTACCCAGCTGTATCGGGCTCCATCAGATGGAAAGTGACCACATTACTGTAGGCTTCGTGATTGTCGAAACTCTCAAACCCCTCTGTGGTTTGTCTGCTGCAGCATTCCCATGCGATTTGCCATTGCCCAAAGTACAGCACACGAGGAGACAGGGTCCGTTCCTGGAAGACCCAGCCTCTGTTGTTGATGGCTGAATCATTTAGGTGTTGCATGAATCCTTGGAATGCAGACGCTTTGTATTCTCCAACAGAACCGTCGTAAGTGCCTTGGACGATTTGTGGGCTGAAGGCTTTGGTATTGCGAGAGGTGAAAAGTGATTGGTTTGCATCTTGGGCGTCAACGGCGGCGATGTTGCAGTACGAGTTGGAATAGACCTGATCCATGAGCGTCGACTCGACCAGCCAATCCGCTTTGTCGTCTCCTCTCTGGATGATACACAGCGAGTCGATCCATAAGTACCTGACGCAGAGGCGCCTGGTAGCGGATATGGCATCTCGGTAGAGCTGGGGAAGCTGGTCTGCAGGTATTTCCCGTCGGAATGCCTCGATGTTGTCAGTGGTGAGGACAAGACAGTCTGATGAGCCCCAGCAGTGGCTCAGCGTCATGAAAGGCTCTGCAATAGACTCTTCGGCGGAAATGACCAAGCGTACATGCGCTGCTGGGTCGTTGGGGTCTCCACAGTCCAGGAGCCGCGTTGGAAAGCGCGCTGCATCTTTTTGTCGAGGTGGATTGCACCTTTTGTGCTCCTTGATGCATCGATCTATCCACCGCCTCGCGATTGAGAAGGTACTTTCAGAGTCTGTACGTTGGGGCAGCTCTTTGCACCGGAATTCCGCTGGCAGAGTTGTCAGATATCTAGGCTGAATGCAACATATAGACATCACTGCCGGGAGGACATCTCACGGTTCTTTCGGGATAAAAAGAAAACAGCCTCGTCCTCCCATGAGCTATTTCTTGCCTTGAAATTCGGACAAACACCAATACGTTCAGCCAGGAATCCGCCATAAGGCCAGTTGCCATGGAATAAAAGGCTTGTCGTATCGAACTCGCAGTCCAGCTCGGCATTGACATCGTCGGATGGTTTCCTCAACTTGGATGAGTGCAGAGCCCAAAAGGTGGTGCAGATATGGCATCCGGCTTCCATGGATCTTCTCAGGCTCTCTAAGCTTGGGTGGTGGGGTGCTTCCTCCCCCATGTTCTCGTTGGCAAAGTCCATGGACAAGATGGAGCTTTGACACACGGCGCAGACCACTGTGCTGGCTTCCATGGTTCCGGATGCGCCCCCCGTGGATGCCTTTCAGTCGTTTGTGGTTTGGTGGTTGAGGAATCATGGATCCAAGTTGGAGGGAGGTGCAGGCAGATGACTGCCTCACCTGTCTGCCCACTGGCCTCGCTTGAGCATCCACTTAAGTTACTTATCCAGACTGGATCCATGCCTGCCGTTGCTGTAGGATTATTACCCTGCTGTAGGATTGTCACGACTGCATCGCATCCAGGCATCCAAGTGGACAGTCCGATCTCGCTACCTGGGTAACTTAGGTAAGCCACTCAGGCACCATGCTGCCTTATGTAAGCATCGAATTGCCGCCGGTTCCTGCACCCCGCGATCGGATTTCGGACAGGTGCCCGTCTGCAGGCGCTACAGCAGCCAGTCAGCCGGGTGCGCCCCCCTAGAGGCGTCCACTGAGCAGCGGCGGCCCTGTGCTGTGAGGCGAACGGCGAACGCGCTGCAGACTCGTGTCAGCGCCCGAGGCGGCTCCTAGGCGGTCCCTGGACGGATTGCGGTAGAAGGGCAGATGGGTGCTGAGAGGTGCAGGGAAGGGCCCACTTGGGGGTCGAGCACGACATCATTCGCGGCGGTGGTATGCGACAGGAGTGACCGAGTGACCTGCTGACGTGCGAAATCGTGACTCCGACTCACCACCACCAAGCAGCAAAACACCCAAGTCGCCTCCTCCTCCTCCAGGTGCCGTTGCCGTGCCGTGCCTGGCTGCTTGCTACCCTCCATCTCGATTTCGATTGCCCGTCGGTCGGCCTTTCCCCAGTCAGCGCCCTTCCCGAGGCATCTCCTTCTCGGCTTCCCGTCTCCACGTCATGTTCCTGACTCCTCCTCTCTGCCTTCTTCTCTGATCCGTTCCAACCTCTCTCCTTCCTCGTCTTTCTGCAATCCATTCCGCTGCGTGGTCTGGCCCGATTGTCCCGTCCTGCATTTTCGGAGGAGGAGGAAGAGCGGCTGTTTTTGTTTCTTCCACTCGATCAACCCTCTTGTCCGATCCTCAATCTGTCACGCTCCCGACCGCCGACGCCGGCGCCTCTCCAATCGCAGTCTTCCACCGTTGCCGACATCCCAAGTCCGGAAGCTTGATCCATCATCATGGCGCGCGCCTCGAGCCCGCCGACCCCGTCCGATGACCGGACCCTCGTCGCAGCACCTCCCGACGACGACGATGCCTCCTCTACTATCAGCCGCCTGAGCTCGCGCTCTTCCCTCGACCTCCTCCACCGAAGCTCCTCCCACCGCCGCCTAAGCCGCCGCTCCGCGACCACCTGGAGAGCAATCTCCTTCGTCGCCGCCCTCGTCTCCGCCCTCTGCGCCGGCTCCATCACCGTCTTCTCCATGTACGGCCACATCTTCCAAGAGCGCCTGCACTACACCCAGTTCCAGGTCAACGGCCTGGCCATCAGCAGCTCCATCGCCCTCTACCTGCCCGTCTCCATCCTCGGCTACATCTGCGACCGCGTCGGTACTCCGCCGCTGTCGTTGCTGGCCGCGATACTGTTTGGTGGAGGATATGCCATTGCTGCGGGCACATACCGCCAGCTCGAGGACGAGAACTTTGGAGGTCTACGCGACATGGCCGGAAGGCGCATCTCGGGCGGCCCCGATTGGACGTATCCCCTGATGATCTTTGCGTTCGTCTGCGTCGGTGTCGGTACGTGCTCCATGTACCTCGCCGCCGTCGCAACCTGTGCGAAGAACTTTGGCAAGGGCAAGCATCGCGGACTGGCTCTGGCGGTGCCCATTGCTGCGTTTGGACTGAGTGGTATGTGGCTCAGCCAGCTCGGCAGCCGTGTCTTCTACGAGAGGCTGCCGGACGGATCGGCTGGGGACCTGGACGTCTTCCACTTCTTTGTCTTCCTCTCCATTCTCTTGCTGGTTGTTGGAATCGTCGGCGCCTTTACTCTGAAGGTTGTCGACGAGGAGGAGATTATCGAGGAAGCTGTCGAGGAGCTCGAGAGAAGCGGTCTGTTGGAGCGCAGCACGTCATTCCTGAGTGCTCGCAGCGGCGGCAGGGGATACGGCGCCATCTCTCAGATTGCCGACGCAGAGGATGGCGGAGCTCTGGGGCCGGCCGAGGACGATGCAAAGCTGAAGAAGAAGCTCGTCCTTAATGCCGAGACACGAAGCTTCCTCACAGACCGCACCATGTGGTACTTTGCCCTGGGCTTCCTGCTGATGATTGGGCCTGGCGAGGCCTTCATCAACAACCTCGGAACCGTCATCGGGACGTTGTACCCCCCTACCCGGCAATACGTTGGCCCCCCGACGTCAGCGGCCACGCATGTGTCCATCGTCGGTATCACCAGCACTGTCGCACGACTGGCGACGGGCACCTTGACCGATCTTCTCGCCCCGTCTCCCCAGACACAGCATCTGCAGGTGTCCTCGAGCCCACCGTATATTCGCGGCAGACTAGCCATTTCCCGTGTTGCGTTCCTCCTCTTCTTTGCCATCATCCTATCGCTGGGTCTCGTGGCTCTCGCTTCCGGCTTCATCCAGGAGCACGGCGAACGCTTCTGGATCGTCTCCGGTCTCGTCGGCTCTGGTTACGGAGCCGTCTTCAGCCTGACGCCCATCATCATCACGGTCATTTGGGGCGTCGAAAACTTCGCCACCAACTGGGGCATCGTCGCCATGTTCCCCGCTCTGGGTTCGACGATTTGGAGTCTGGTCTACTCGGCCATCTACCAGTCCGGCGCCACCAAGTCGCCTTCACCCGGAGAGGGCGGAGACGTCTTTTGCTATGGCATGCAGTGCTATGCGTCGACATTCTGGGCCATGGCCGTCACCGTCTGGGTGGCCTGCGGCATGGTCCTCTACGCCTGGAAGGGCAAGAATGGATGGGTCCAACGAGGCATTATCATCTAAATCTACGTTATCTACATTATCTACACATACCTAGCAGACAGATCATGCATGCACACCGGCGTTCAGGAAACGGGAGGAACGGTCTTGGGTAGGGCGCATCATATCTATCGCCATGATTTCATTGGGTATATATCGCATAAAGTCATAATATTTCGGGCCAGTCCTGTTTTGCCTCTTGTGATCGCTACCATTCTCGTTCATCCGCACACCGTGCTCTCTCCCTCACAGCATTAACAGCGCAATGAGGGTGGCGGCTCCCATCACCAGCCCCGCCATCAGGGGCGTGCTCCGCGCCGCCGTGCTCTCCCTTTCAAACTCGCTCATCGTCTTCATGCAGATCCACTGCGAATACAGCAGCTCGTCGAACAGCACGCTCATCACCGGCGTGTACCCGTTCAACCCGCCCGTCGGCGTCGTCGTGCCCCCGTCCTCGTCGAGGATCAGCTCCACGTCCGTCAGCTTCATCAACTCGTACGCCGCCGGCAGCGTCGGATGGCAGCCGTTATTTGCGCCGGCGTCCTGCGCCAGCGTGTCCGGGGCGTCGGGCCCGATAATCTCCGCTCCGGTGATGTTCACCGCGCCCGCGATCAGGTTGCAGTGGAAGCTCTTGTCTGTCCGCGTGCGCTCCTCGAGGTACATGGCGACCTCCTGGCAGCGCGGCAGGTCCTCGTCCTTGGCGTGCTCCGCGCGGAAGTCGTCGACGTAGCCCGTGATCTCGTCCATGCAGCTCTGCTGCAGCCACGAGGAGCAGTCGGTCGTCTCGTCGTCGTTGACCTCGTGCGCGATCGGCAGCGTCTGGAAGAGGTGCTGGAAGATGAGCGCGCAGCCCTTGGGGTACTTTGGCGAGGACAGGTTCAGGCCGGCGGGCGCGCCGAGGTAGTACGACTGCGTGTAGACCTGCTTCTTCATCCAGTTGGACCCCGAGGAGGAGGATGTGGCGGGGCCGTTGTGCAGGGTGGCCACGGTGACGGAGAGCTTGCGGATGTCGGTGATGTTGTTGTTGTCGATGGGGATGTCGAGGACCTCCGGGGCGATGCCGACGCGGCGCAGGACGGAGCCGCCGAGGGTGCAGTTGGACTCGCCGACGAGGTCGTGCACGGCGCCGGCCGGGCAGCCCACGTCGGCGCAGCCCTTGAGGGCGACCTCGGTGAGGATGGGGACCGTTGCGAGGGCGGGCCGGACGCCGCTCCCGGGACCGATCCCCGCGGCGAGGAGGGACCCCATGAGGGGGAGCGGTCTCATTATTCGGTTCTCCCCCGGCTTTCTGTGGTTTTGGTTGTATGTTCTGCGTCTTTGGAGTTGCTGGACGACAGGCAGGCCAAGACTTTTTGGTGCCGCGTTCGCGAGGCCCAAAGCCAAGACAAAGACGGCCTTCGCTTCCGGGGAGCCGTGGAAACCGATGACACACTGGTTACTGTTTTCTTCAGTGCGGCCGATTGGGCGGCAGCAGGCGCCTTTCGCGTCTCACGGCGCGGCCGTGTATGAGTGAATGCGTTGGTAGGTAGGTATGAGTGCGTAAGAGGTAGTAATGTCTTGGGTGCGTCTGGGGTGGCCCGGAAAAGACGGCAGCACGGCGCAGGAGGAAAAGGCTCGTCGCGCAGATGTGAGCGGCCAGCGGCGCGGCGGCGGTGGGGATTTTTGGGGGGTGGAAAGACAGCTCTCACTCGAGGCTTTGCGGGACGGCGGATCCGACCATGTCACACTCGTCTGTCCAGTGACGTCGTCTTCTTCTTCAAGGGTGTTGGTTATGTTGAGGTTTCGACGTTGGCGCCCGGCTTCATCGTTGCAGAGGACAGACGGGGGAAGACGAGGGCGAAATGTGTTATGTGCGGGGGTGGACTGGCTTTTTTTTCTCCCTCACCTAAGGTAGCCAGCTTGCTGCGGATTACATCAACACACGGCGGCAGGCACACACGGGCGAGCGAAAAAGAATACCGTCGAGGATGGGGTCGCGTGGTGCGAAATGATAGGCGACTGGGCGTGGGTTTCCTTGGCGTTTTCTTGGCGGTGCTCACCGATCCTTTGCTTGGGAGGGACTCTGGTGATTAGCTAATGGTTTTCTCTGTTGCTGTTGGTTGTGTGTCCAGTTCCATGAACGTGGCCGTGGCTTTGGGTTTGATTAGGGACATTGCGGTTGATGCGGGAGTGAGAGAGGAAAGGGAGTTGAGATGACATATGCATCGAGGATTGATAAGGTTTGTTGGTGAACGGTGCTGCTTTAAGCATGAACTGCATCTCGAGTTTGGGTTTCGTCAAAGAGGCGCCGGGCGGGATTTCGGTACACGATTAGGAGATTTAAGGTATGACTAAGGTCGTTAATTGTTAGGTTCGTTCGATGGCAGTCCGGGACGGCTTCCGGGGTGGTTTTTTGGCAGGGGTCTCCCTTGTTCATGAAGGATGGGAGCATGCAAACAAGCTTCAATCTCGAAGCAAGAGATCTCTGTGCTTCCCCATGGTTCGCGAACCATGCTCTGTCTGTTTCGCGGACCAAACCCACCAGTTTGAGAAGAACCATCTAGTATGACTGTCCGGCAAAGAGGACTGAAATGGGGCTGGCACCAGCAGCAGAGCTTCCGAGTCGATGATGGCCGTGTGAGTCGGGCGGCGAAGCCCGCTCAGTACGGGGCTGTGCATAGCTTACGAAGCCAATGGAATCCAGCAGACCCTCGCGCCCTGGATTGCACAAGCCACAGACGGTGCAGCAGTCATGTACGCGGTGCGTAAACACGCAGACGCGAGTTATCACGCATCACTATGCTGCCGACACCGACTGTTGTTGAGGTATGTTGTTGCAGGCAATTCGGCTGCCTTTTTAAGGCAATCGCACAAAACTTGGTCGAGTCCAGCTTGGCTCCCTCCCTGCGCCCATGACGCCCATCCGCAGCATGTCAGCTCGTTCACTCAGGCTATGTTCATAAAGCGTGGCGATGCCCCGCCGGCCAGCACATCCTGAGGAAAGCAATTAATCGACTTTGAATCAGTCAGTCTCTGTACAGCCCACGCCAAGAAAACCCAATTCAACAACCCACTCCGGCATGAACATAGCTATCACCAACAATGGATCGAATACCGAAGCGTCTTGGGGGCCTCCTCCGCACGTCTACGATGATGGGTCGCCGTCGCTGCCGCTAAAGGCACAGCTCGAAGCGGCCATGTGCACGACCCTCCCCCTCGGCGCCGCCGACCCCGCGCGGTCCTTCCTGCCGAACGACGAGCTCCACCGGCTCGTCACCCCCGCATCGGCGCTCCGGACACTACGGGAATGCGCGCCCGGCTTCACGGAGGAGATCCGGAGCATCTTCGCCGAGACCATCTTCAAGAAATCGCCGGCGCTGATCAAGAATTTTGCGATCCTGGTCCTGATTGGTCGCGCCGACGCGATCTTCAAGTTCATGGACAACTCCATCAGCGACGGCGACCTGCCCCTGGAGCCGACTGCGGAGGGCAGCACGGTCGTCGGATCGCTGAGTGCTTCCAAGTGCTTCGATCTCGCGCTTGCGGGGCTCGGGTGGGATGAGGTCGTGGCGTTTGAGGAGATGCAGTGGAGGGTCTGCGTGCCTGTGATGGAGGAGCTGGGCGCCGAGGGCGAGCCACGCCTCTTCCACCAGAAGACTATTCTGCCGTTTGTCTGGGATGGGCCTGTGGCGCCGGTGATACAGCAAGGCGGCCATTCGAGGGTCTACCAAGTTCGCGTTCACCCGGCTCATCTTGATCCTGGTGCATCAGAGGTATGACAAGTCTATGCTAGACAATATTCTCCCATGGCGCTAATAGCGGAACCAGAGCAGCACTCTTTTCGCGGTCAAACAGTTCGAATCCTCGTCCGACGAAGCCATCTTTGAACGCGAAATCTCTGCCCTCAAGCGCTTCAGCGACGCCCCAAACATCAGTCCCTTTCTCACAGCCTTCAAACACGGCTCGACGCCGTACCTCGTACTCCCCTGGGCCGATAATGATCTACAATCCCTCCTGGCCCAAACCGACGCCCCCAAAGAGGAGGGACAGGCGGCGCTCACCGTGAAGCAGATGCTCGGCATCGCGGAGGCCCTCAAGGCGATCCACTACTGGCGCGTCAAGAGCCGCAACAAGACTGCCGGTGGCTCTGTCGGCGCTGCAGCCGCCGTGCACGGTTACCACGGCGATCTCAAGCCCGAGAACATCCTCGTCATGGACGGACGCTGGAAACTCGCAGACTTTGGGCTCTCGTCCGTCCGTCAGCAGCCCGAGCAAAGGCCGCTGGGATTCTCGCCGACGTATCGCGCCCCGGAGCATGACGGCGGGCAGTTCGACGGGCAGCAGGCGGACATGTGGTCGCTCGGGTGTGTGATGAGCGTCGCTGCGACGTGGATGGCTCTGGGGAAGAAGGGCGTGCGCAGCTTTCGTGCAAAGCGCGCACTGCGTGGCGATGCTGCGTCGCGGGTGAATGGCAAGGTCGATGACTCCTTCTTCGAGGCCCGGGACAAGAGGAAGGGCAGCGGGCTGCGGGTCAAGCCTGCTGTGACACATGTAAGATGGCGGCCTTTCATTCCCTATTCCAAAGAGATGTTCACGGTTCACTGACGTTCATGGCATAGTGGATCGACAAGCTTCACCAATCTCCTACCGCCAGCCCTCTCATCCACGACCTCCTCGACCTGGTCAAGAATGACATGCTAGAGGTGGATGGCGACAAGCGGATCACTAGTGCCCAGCTCGTGGATAGGCTGAGGGAGATCCATCGCAAGTGCTCTGATGAGCCGGAGTACGCCAAGCCTGACCCTCATGCGGCGAATAAGGCCGTGGTTCCCAAGACGATTGACCATGCGGAAGCCCCGCGATCCATCAGCGTAAACATGATGCGGCTTCCTTACAACCATGGCACATGGCCGCTGGATTCCCACCAGCTGGCTCCACCCAGCTTCAATCCGGAACCGGACGGGAGGTCTTCGACATGGGCGGCGCCTGAGCAGTCCTTTGGCGATTCAAGTCTGGGACTCGGCAGCGACTTGGCTGTGGCGAATCCGGTATCCCATACCATCCCAATGGCCAGTCCCAAATCTCCACGCGGTAAAAGGCGACGAGATGCGGAATCGGGATCGCCGGCGCAAAGCAAGCGCCAGAAGTCCGCGTCCCCTAGGTCTCCCACTGACAAACCCTCCGGAGAACTCTTTGCGTGCCCATATTTCAAGCATGACCAGGAGAAATACGGCACCAAGGAGTGGAACTCATGCGGTGGTCCCGGATGGGAGATTCACAGACTAAAGTAAGACTAACAACCCACTCTCTCACGCTGGATCATCCTGTGGCTAATGGTGATATAACCAGGGAGCACCTGAAGCGTGTACACCGGGTCAAAGGCCACAGGTGCAACTGCTGTCTCCAGAGATGGTCCTCTCTAAAAAGGCTGTCTGAACACCAGCGTTCCGACGTCCACTGCATCAAGCAGGAGGACACAGGAGATGACAGCATCGACGAAACGCAGTGGGGAAAGATCCAGGAGAGGAACCGTGGAATGGAGGGCGCCGCCAAGTGGACGGAGATCTACAAGACCATCTTCCCGCTGGACGCCGTCCCATCTCCTTGTAAGTTTACCAGCCGCGGGTGGCCACGTAGTCTGGTAATTTGACTGATTGTTTCTTTCCTATCCAGATCGTGATGAACCGACAAATAACTTAACTCTTGCCGATTTCCGGAATTTCCTGGAAAATACCATGCGGCAGCAGATCAGTCCTGCGGGGCAGGTCAGATGCCAGAACGGGCTGGACTTGCTCACCGAGTTCGAATTGGCCAGATCTTTGTCTAATTCAACGACTACATCTGAGGTTCCCTCGCTCGTGGTTGACAACAGCCGTTGCGATACAGGCATGACCACATCGAGCTTCGAGTCACCCGTGTTCACGGAGGCATCGCCTTCGATCATTGGCTTCGGTACTGAGGACGCCGGATTCGACATGTCTCCCTGTGCGCCTGGAATACCACAGCCCTTGTCATTCGGCCACGACTTTCCCCTCTTTCCGCAATCGGCTCATGTCGAGATGGGGGCAGGCTGGCAGGCGCCGTCCTTCCCCCCAATACCTGGTCTGGCGGCATATGATGGGGCTGGCATGTTTCTCGACGGCTCTTCGGGCTCCGCGATGATGTGAAGGCTCGGGCCATCTGTTGTATTCGATCAACAGATCAGCCTAACGTAGGAGCCGGTTCAGATGTTGCTCTGCTATGATGAATTACATATATGCTTCGCGAGGGGCTATGATGGAAGAGTTGACGAAAATTTACGGCGCTGTTTTGGGTTCCTGAATTGAATGGGAAATCGGTGCTGTTAGAAGGTCATCGCACCAGACGCGCAAGCCTGTCTACGCAACGGAATGAGCAAAGACAACTGATGATTCGCTAGAGTACTCGCAGTCATCACTATCCTATTTCGACGCTGTTTTGTTCATCATATAGATTTCATCAGCATTTCCTATGGCGTGCACGTGTGAATATGAATAAATACTCAAAAGCGACTCACTTAAGGCAGGGTAATCAGAATCTTCCTGCTGTACGTTGTCCTGTAGGTGGGCACTGACAACATTTCTGGCATGCCGATATGAAGAGTGTCCTTGTACTGTATCACTTCCACGTCGTCCCTTCGCACCAGGTTTCGGCCGCATTTTCGAATCCACGGGGCCCGAGGTGATTCCTAGCTGGTCTTTGACAAAGCCGAAATGCTACATTGGCATCAGCGGGCTGCCAGATCCTTCCATGGAGTTCGTCCGGCTCGCATTGCTCCACTGGTCACATTGCCAATGTCCCAGTAGTAGCAACGTTAACATGGACTTGGGGGCCTAAACCGGTGTGTCTATTCTGCAAGATGATACATGAGGCATGACTGCGGCTCATTCAATGTAGACAAGACCTTCTCGATCTGTTGTCGAGTTGGACGGCACCAGGGTGGCAACTTTCTCCGGGCGAGCTTCAGCTCCTTTGCTGCTGCACACTTTGCAACCTCTTATTTGAGGTATGAACCTCTTTCTACATCGCCAGAGGCGACCTTATGTCCGTCTCATAAAAGTTCTCAACCTTGTAGCAATTCGGACCCTCCTTCGGCGGTTCAATGCAACCTACCTACCCATACTCTTCCCCCAAACGGCCGCCCCCAAAGCCAAGGATCAACGATGCTACGCACCGTTGGTTCACGAACCTCCTCACTGCAGCTTTCTCGTGGAACAGAACAGTCCGGAGGCATTTCAACCGAAAGTAAACTTCTTCCGTCTCCAATTGAGGCCCTCATCGGAAGAACTAGCCTATCCTCAGAACATGATACGAGGGTTGAATGGTCCATCCATGCCTCTTTTAATGATGGAATTTAAAATCCCCGTTTACTTGATCTACTTGCCGCCATCGTGCGCCTATGCGTACTTGAACATGCATAACATAAACTAATGTAAGGTACTATCAATCTGATGGAGAGCTCTATCTAGGTAGTGAACGACAGCCTTCCGTCAGGTTGTAAGCCATCTCAAGTGGAAGCCGATCCAAAGTTTTGCCATATGTCGTTGACTTTTGCAGTAGTCTCAGCATAATATCAGGAGGCTTGTGACTTTCATAGAGTACGCCCCCGTAGCGGTGTCTTTTTCATTGCCCTCGGCTGAAGTCTAGACGAGGCTACGAGCTCGCGATTGTGATTCACCGTCAGCTGGAACGTCGAACCAACAGCTTTTCTCGCCACTCTGACTTCATTTCAGCAGTTTCTCTTTCATTTGTCATCACCGGGAGTGAAACATACGGCTACCATCACTCTTTGAGCTTTGAGAACACGCAAGACGCTTGGATGAGGTCTATCTACGACAGCATCAGGAACAGACTTGTGAAGGATGTTATCATGCCTGGTACCCATGATTCTGGGATGAGCAAGATTGGAAAATTCAAATGGCAAGGTGAGTTCTCTTTTATGCCGTACTTGCTTTGCTCTGTACCCTTCAGGTCTTCTGTCAAATCCTCTGTTAACTCAAAAACAGGCACGAAACATACCACGCAGACTCAAGCTTCCGGGATGTACACAAAGCTGCGCACTGGTGCACGTTACTTTGACCTTCGTCCTGCTAGAGTTGTAGGGCAAGACGATGGTGAATTCCACGCTTTCAATGTCGTACATACGAAGAACAGCATAATTGTGGGTGCTTCCGGAGATACCTTGACGAACATTGTGGCAGATGTTAACAAGTGAGTTCCATGAGGATCCTTCTTACAACAGGGCACGCCTACATTTCCAGTTTGCTTGGTTGTTGATGAGCTTGGACTCGTCAGAAATCCTGCTGACGATGGAAATTTCAGGTTCACAGACGAAAGCCCTGAGGAAGTCATATTCCTATGGTTGAAAAGCTTGGTCGCATTTTAACCATTCGAGAAAGGTGGCGGCGGAAGACCCCTTGATCAGAAGGAGTTGGAAGAGCTCTTTGCTGTTCTCGGCAAGATCAAGAACAGATGCCCTGGTCTCGAAGTCCCAGAAGAAGTTGGCAAAGAATTCCAAGACAGACTTATGGGCGAGTTCATGGACATGAATGGCGGCTCTGGTTGTGTCTTGGTATTTCTTGAGGGTGAGGTTGCCGATGGGGTGGCCGAGTCCCTGCCCAAGGAAGGCATCTACCGCAATAACGTTCACATGTTCCGCTTCGATCACTGGCCAGTCGCGACGATTCCGGACACTATTGTAAAGTTGACGGCCGAAACACTGAGTGAGCCTGATCGGCGCAAAATTGGCGGGACTCCCAAGAAGGAATTCATGGTTGCCCAATGAAAGGTTACTTCCACAATATGCTTGCGCCAATCTATAATTGCGGCAGCTTGCTGCCTAATAACTGCTTTCCCTGTATCAAGACACAGTCCCGTGACCAATACCGCCCTCCTTTTCTTCTTTGATGAACAGCGTGTTTTCCCACGAATCATTAGTGTCCTGGACATGCGCATCATGAATGAGGTGTTGGTGCCTCGTCTGCTGTTGGTCATTTCGGGAGGGCGGTTAAATCACTTGTCGTTCGAGCTGAATTACTGTGCCGCTCGACCAGTGGCAAGAGTCTCTACTGCACCCAACGCCAAGTCAAAAATTCCCTTTTCTGTACACTTCTCCGTTGGCTGCTGCATCTGACCCCATGTATTCGTACTGAGGGTAGGTAGCATCTGAGGAACCCTGCAAACCCCTATGCAACTTTCTGCCTGAACAACGAGAGGGGTGTAACTGGCACAAGCCCTCCCAGCATGCAGTTCAACGCTTCCCAGCATGCAGTTCAACGCTTCCCAGCGTGCAGTTCAACGCTAATCTCTCGCTGTTAATGATTTAAAGTCGCACCTACTCGTTTGGCATTATTGCGTTTGCGGTAAGCCTTCTTTCGCATTCACTAATGTGACCGGCAATCTTTCGAGTCCAATTCGCGTCGGTTTTACATCTTCAACATAGTGACCATGGCGACGATAACAGCAACAGCAACAGCATCGACGGCGGAAATGACTGCGACAATCACAACGAAGACTCCCGTTCCTTTGACAACCCCCTATGCGATTCCATCCGACTGCCAAACACGCCGCAAATGGACCCAAGTCACAGGGAGTGGCTCATCTCTGGAGGCACTTGTACATGATCCCAATGATCGTACATTTATTGCATCGTGTCGGCCTACAGGCTGGAACGGTAACCTCGCAAGCCCAGCTCTAGGCATATTGAGTCCCGCTGTATGCCCAGAGGGATGGCATGCACATGAGATGACAGTCCTCGAACGAGCTGTACCTCTGACTACCGCATATTGTTGTGCAGCGTAGGGTCCACTTTATCTTATCTGAATAAGCCGTGTTCATTCACTGATTCTTTGGTTCTATAGCGGCGAGGAGTTGTGGTCCACCGGCTCTCGTAACTACGATATCAATTTCCCCGTCTGCATTGGAAGTCTGAAAGTGCAAGATCAGGAGACATATACCGGCGTCGTTCATGATGTAGAAGTACCCTTCACAAAGGGTTTGCTTATGCAGCCCGCGTGGAATATCGCATGGGAGAAATCAGACCAGGACGTAATGACGCCGTCCCCTCCCGATCTTCCGTCCGGGGCTTCGATCGCATCATGGATCCCGGGCGATCCTTCGCCGGCGATCGAGACCCCGGAATGCGACGCTACGTGTCGCGATCCAACTCAGGGGGGCAGGGCGTGGGGTCAACAGCTCATGGTCATCATCATCGCTACCCCCTTGACTTTCGTTCTGGTCATGGGGGCTGCACAGCGTATTGTTGTATCAGAAACAAGCAGAAGAGGAGGAGGGAGGCACGAATGGCCGCGCAACAAAACTAAAATTAGTATATTATCAAAGCACTAGCAATATTCTCATCACAGTCCGTGAATCATCATTTTTTGAAAGACTTCTCTCATTAAGGTAGACTGGGATGAAATTAGAAGAACCAACAGACCCATCGGAGTCCAAGTATTAAGCGCTGGGTGTGCACAGTAGATTCGACCTACAATTTAACCCACACTGTATCCACATATGTACAAGGAGGTAGGTATACTTAAGGTAGCAAAGCCCCAACAGCTTTCACACTCTGCTGCTCTGCGAAAACCATCATCCCATCGCGGCACGATACCAGCACAGTTTTCCCCGCCCAGGAAATGGATATCCCTTCTGGCTGGAAGCCTGATCACGGAGAAGTGTTCCAAAATACGCTGCAAAATATCGCGGAATGCTCAAAAAGGCCGTATTACGACAATTTGCGAGGCTTCCGCTTTTCTCCGAAAAGCCTGCCGGCGGGCGTGTTCGTTTGGGTAAAGTACGGACATGAAAGCGATTCTTTGAGAGCAGAGGCCAACACGCAGTACTACGTACACGAACAGCTGTCCAAGATGGATGAGGGAGCTAGGCAGCGATTCCGTGTCCCGCGAGTTTTCGACTTCATCGACACAGAGCTTGACGTCAAACTCCAAAGCTTTGATGAATCGCATTTGCTTCCTTACGGCATTATTGTGATGGAATACGTCACGGGCACCTCCGTGGCCCAAATCTCAAGCGATATCAGACCAGACCCTCTTATAGCAGTACGTGCTGTGCTTGAGGAAACGAGGAGGAAAAGCGAACAGGCTGCTTTACTACGGCATCATGAAAATCAAGAGCAGGAACAGGGAAAGTTAGAGTCTGCTGTAGTGTCTTCTGAAGACCAATCTGCAGACAAGAGCGGCGAACACTCAACCCGAACAGAAGGATCGGCTGAACCGACTACTTCAGAGACGCACAATGAGCGCCAGGCTCATGGACAGGAGACGCCGGGGCTCTCTGCATCGCCTTCCCAAGAACAGCATGCAGAGCAGAGTTCCGGCAAAACTGAATTATCGGCTGAAGAAATTGCCGAAAAGGAAGCTCCCTTCAAGAACCGGGTCGCAGATGCAATCTCCTTCCTTCTTTCATTTCCACCCCCCAGCGATGTCAGCCCTGGGCCTGTCGGGGGCGGCCTTATCAAGAACTGGGCTTTTGGCAAGGACGATTCCGATGCACCGAGAGAGTTTGCAAACTTGGAAGAACTCAACGAGTTCGTAAACAAAAAAATCGTCGAGGTATGTTTGGCACAGCCATATATGAAACAACAAGACACTGACTGGTTGTCTCTCCAGGGACGGTCAGATATGATCCAGGCCAACCTTGTCCCTGAGGGTCTGAAATTGTGTTATTGCGACCTCAACCTACACAATTTCATCATGGAGGACAGAGAGAACCCAGACAGCAGGATCATCATCATCGACTTTGAACACGCGAACTTTCTCCCGCATAGCTTCCTTACTTGGGAGATGTGGAACAAACGCGAATTCGACATGGAGGAACGCGTCAGACTCCAGAGCAACCTGACATTGAGCAGGGACAATGTTTATGCCATTCACGAACTTTGTCGAGTGGTCACTCGGCAGTGGAACGTCACTGGTTACAAGGACTGACCATCAGCTACAACATAACATGGTTAGGCTTGATCACAAAACAAATAGCGTAGCCCTGTAGTGAAATAAATTCTCTAGACATGTACCTTGTCTTCGTGACGTGCTTGGGTCCTTGGGCTTGTAATACGATTGAGCATAATCATATGACTGGAGCGCTTGAGGTGACATATGATACGGGCTGTGTTGGTTCCTGAAGCTCCTGCTTTAACGATGGCAATGTCAGACTGCTCTCTACGTTGGGTCATTATGGTTGTTATCCTCGCTTTCGTCGCTTTCATCGCTCTCGTCGCTTTCGTCGCTTTCGTCGCTTTCGTCGCTTTCGTCGCTTTCGTCGCTTTCGTCGCTTTCGTCGCTTTCGTCGCTTTCGTCGCTTTCGTCGCTTTCGTCGTACTCGTCGTATTCGTGTGCTGAGGCTGAGATCCACATATCATGTCATACTCTTTCCTCCGTAATCGCTACTATCGTCTCTAATAGTAATAATTTAGTACACAGGAAAAGTAGCCGCGCAGACACAGGGAAATTAGGCGGTCTTAGGAAAAAGGTAAAGGCAGAAAATAGCGAACGCTTTAATGGTTTTTCTCGTCCACAGTCGTTTTATCAATGTCAGGTCTTTTGCAAGATTTCAAGATTAATTAGTAGAGGTCAGGCTCCCATGGTCTAACATCCCACATCGTACCCGTCATGCGGCGAGAGCAGGCAGTGGCAGTGGAACCCGAACCGAGCCCGACTCCAACAGGCCTCCGTATTGGGAAGAAAGTCGCCGACGAGCCCTGTCCGCGAAACGCGCTATGCCAAAAGTAGTTGGAACTTGCCGGGGTCATCGGGACTGCTGTGCGATAATTAGACAGGAGTTGAAGTGAAGAAAGAACCAAGGAATCAGCAAAACGATGAGAAGCTAGCATTATGTGCGAGGGTTGTCCGACAGGAGAGTGCCAAAATTAGATATAAATAAGAGCATATGCACCCAAACGGATTGACGGAATGCATCTCATCATCCAGTCAATCATCAATTCCAACATCTTCGTCTTACTCTCTTTACCGAACAAAGATTATGGCTACTCTGGTTGAAGGAGCTATCAAATCCCTAAACATCGTTGTTGGCGCTGTCTTGAACCCGGCTCTTTCAGCATCAGCCCTTGCGTTTTTAATGTACGGCCCGCCCCATCTCGTCACCCAAGTCACCAACTCAGACATCGTCCAGCGCAGAATTGGTGTCTGGGGCCTTAAGACAGTCCTCAAGATCTTGGTTGCTCTTGGGGTGGGTCGCATCTTGAACCGCATCCAGAATCTTCGTGCAACCAACAATTGGAGCCTTTTCGTACATGGAAACTGGAGCTGGTCTGAAGAAATTGCCGTCGTCACTGGTGGCTGCAATGGGATCGGGAAAGCCATCGTCCTGGCCCTTGTCCAAAGAGGCCTGCGAGTCGCAATTCTTGATGTAGCGGAACTACCCTCCGAGCTTCAAAATATTGACACCATCTTCTGCTGGAAATGCGACGTCTCCTCGGCTTCTGCTGTGGCTGAGGCTGCAGATAGCATCCGAGAGATGGTCGGCCACCCCTCCATCCTGATCAATAACGCTGGCATGGCGAATCGAAGCTCCATCCTCGACTTATCTCCAGAGAAGGCGTCAAAACTCTTTGGGGTAAACCTTATGGCGCTCTGGTATACGACTAAGTCATTCTTACCGAATATGATACTGAAGAATAAGGGGCATATCGTCACAATTGCGAGTATAGCTTCTTTCGTCTCGCTACCGACAGCCGTTGATTACTCGGCATCAAAGGCAGGCGCACTGGCGTTTCACGAAGGGCTTTCAAGCGAAATCAAGCATATTTATCGATCGCCAGGTGTGCTGACAACGGTGGCACATCCCATGTGGGTGGCCACTGACATGACGAAGGATGACAAGAAGGCGATTGAGCGTGGCGGCACCAACAAGATGATGAAGCCTGAAGACGTGGCGAAGGTTGTCGCAGATCAAATATTCTCCCGTCGCGGCGCTCAGCTCATCATCCCGTCCCGAGCTTCCTGGTTGTCGGGGTTTCGAGGGTTGCCAAACTGGTTTCAGGAGATCCTCCGGGACTCAATCGGACAGTAGGTCTAGGGTACAGCGAGGATAACACAGATTTTAGGGCGGCAGTCGATTATCATCTAGTAGTAGTTACCACATTACACAACTTCGACGGCATCAGTGCAATTAATCCGATACGACACAGTCTGTTTCTTTTCCCTCCAACCTTGGAGCCATGATCAAGGGGCATTGGGTGTTGACCCTGGAATGTTGGTGAAAGCACTACCCCTGTGTGTCTCCACAACAGCGACGCTGTCTTGCTACTTATATCGTCCCACTTCGCTGTTCCTGCCATGATTCTTCTCCCCTTTACCCTCTCACCATCTCGACCACGATATTGTTCAATTGCGCTGTAAAACCCGACTACAAGTCCGCCCTTCCCCCCTCCTTCTCCCTGAGAGTTAGTCATCTCACTGCACTTGTGATTGAGCTTAGAACGCTCTGTGAGCCCCTCAGAATCCAACTCTCATGCCTAGGACAGCCTGCGACGGATGCTATCGTAGAAAGGAACGATGTCTCTTCGACGCTATTGAGCATCAGTGTCGCCAATGCAGGCTTCTAAGAACAAGGTGCTCCTTCGAGCGACGGAAGCGGCGTATGGGTCGCCCGCCTGTGGCTCAGAAGGTCCCGTATGGCAGTTGCGGGATTCTCAGTTTTGAAATCGACGACACGCCAATGCACTCAGACTTCGAAGACTGTGCTAGACGGTACAGCGGCATTCATAGCATAGGGATATTCGACATCGGGAACAACCAGAACATCAGGGGCGTCGAGAAAGATGTGGCCAATGAGGCTGACGAAATCGACGACGCGGAGGAGGCGGACCTCACTGTTGCGACTTGCAAGAGAACCGACGTCGACGCTGCTACAAGCGATCTTATGGAGCTGCTTCGTCTACAAGCTTGTAACAATATCTTCCACTCCTCTGGGACGTTCGGATACTCTCACACAGGCCTGTCCAACATCGCGGAGGTTCTCTATGACTGCAACCTCCCTTTACAACTGCCCAGTCCGGAACGCCCTTTGGTAGCCAAACGGCAGCAGCATCTTCACCGTGTCCTGTCAGATCAGCAGACGTTTTACAGCTATCATAGGCATTTTATGATTGGCCCCAGCTTCTCCGACAGCTTTCGCGGCGCGATAACGGTCGTTTTCGCCCGTTCGGGCGGTGTTCTCCTGAACGCTTACCTGGCTGCCCTGGCCCTGTGGGATGCCCAGCACAATAGAATGAAAACTCTTGACGAAGTGAATCCTCGCGAAGGATCCAACTGTCTCAAGCAGTTGCAAGCTGCCGCTATCGTCGGTGCACACGATGCTGCCGCCGTCATCATGCTCGGGCAGGTCTTAGTCGTCTACCATATTATCCTCTTGGGCACATCCGCACATGCCATTCTTCGGCAATCACTTCTATTGGTCAAGGACTGGCTTCCCTCGCTGCTCGCTCAGCCCTGCCTGTGCCCTATCACCATTACTTCAATACTTGTCGACACGGTCGAGTGCCTTATAAAGCGAGAAATACCTGTTGCTCAGCCCCCACGCGGCAACGGGTCTACGGTGGATAGAACTTTCGGTCTCTGCAGTGGTCTCATTTGCATTCTCTATGAGCTCTGTGTAATAAGCTACGAAGCTAAGAAGTCAGCTTGTACAGGGTCAGTCTTATCTGACAATCCTATGCATCTCCGCCACAGGAATTGCGGTAATGAACTAGCCGACATTGAGCGCCGAGTGCGTGCATGGGAGCCGGCACCCCATACCACGTTCTTCAGCCAATTTAGCCGACTAGAAGTATCGTCCATGATGCTACAAGCTCGGGTATACCGTCTGGCGACTCTTCTTATCATTCATCGCCTCCAATATCCGCTCGGCGTTGAAGACGATACTGCACTACGACTGGCAATGAAAATCGCAGTTGAGTTGGAGTGCTTTATCGAGTGGGTTCCGGTGGAAATGAAGAGAGTCCCAATAGGGTTACCTCTCTTAGTCAGTTCTCTCGAGATCGACTCTCTGAGTGAGCGAGTAATCAAATATGTGTCCCCAGTGACCGCCGGAGAGTCGGGATATGGGACGAAACTCAAAGGTTTCGCAAGTCTTGTAAAAGCGGCGAGAGACAATGGCTATTGTGGTCTGTGGTTTGACCTAGTTGAGGGTGGGCTGCACATACCAGTGCTCCCTTAGAGGCTTATGGCTGAGCTGAATCACAGCGTGTATTGTTAGTCTTTGAAATTGAACCCAATGATGTGGCTGTTCTGTACTTTTGGACTAATGATACCGTTTGTGACCAAAAGGGCAACAATATCCGTCGCCGCGCTTCGGCAAATCATTGGACCTTGTAACGCCATACTTCAAGTACAGTCTTCACGTGGTCAAATCTAAGCCTTGTCTTCTCCGAACAGGCGAGCAGATTGGACGTTTTCAGAACGTTTTTAATCTGGCGACCATTCAAATCCAGCGACGCAAGCTTTCCAACATCTTCTTCGCTCAATGCATGCCTCTGATCCCCCTTTCCAATCTTGTCCAAGAATCCCGACCAGATCTCCTTTCGAGATGATTGCTCAAGACCAGGATACTCGAGGCTTAGATGTACTCTTGAGTGAAAGGCAGGGTCGATTGAGTCCAGACGGTTGGTAGTCAGGAACATTATCCCCTCGTAGTACTCTATCGTTCTGAGGAATATGCTGACGAGCTCGTTGCGGCCTAGATTATCACTGCTCCGGGCCTCGAGGAACACATCGCATTCGTCGATCAGTAACACTGCATTCCAATCAGCGGCGAGCTGGAGAGCATCATCTAAACGTTCCTGAACGCTGCCGCTGTCGGTCCCAAGATCTCCAGCACTGAGACTGTACAGTGGCGCCTTGAGTACTTCGGCAACACTCTCTACAGTGAGGGTTTTGCCTGTACCCGGGCTACCGGAAAGCAAGATGACGATCCCTTTCCCTTTTCCCGCCACGAAATCGTCGAAGTCGTTTTTGAACTGGAGCTGACTTTCCATAAAGGCGCGTAGGAGTTTCTTGTAATTTTCTGGCAGCACTAAGCTGCTGAAGGCGCCTTCGTTCAACTCGATCTCTTTCACGGAGGAGACACTGAGTCGAAGCCATCGTTTGGTCTTGAGAGCGTAGCCGCGGACCGACGGCACGCATAGGAGCTGTTGGTATTCGGTGAGGGTCTTCTTGGACTCTCCCTTCTTGGCGAAATCTATCGGGATCACGGTGTACTCCGCATGTCCAAAGCGAGACGACTCCGCATTCTTTTCCTTGTCATCCAAGATCGGATGAGTGAATGTCTGGTCGTGGGGGTTGAACCTGTCATACGCCTCGGCGTCAATGACAATACGTTCTTGTACCCTGACGGCCTTCTCCCGAACTTCGAAACTGTGTTGAAGTTGTACAACTTGGACAGCTTGTCCATCGTAATCTCTGTACTGCAGTCCACAGAGATTCTCAAATAGCTTGCCTCTTTGTATGAGATTCTGCTCGATAATTCCGTGCCCTTTGTGGTTCTTCAAGGGAAAGACGGGTAATGATGATATGGGAATGGTGCTCTTGAACTCCTTGATCGTAAGTCTCTTGCTCTCCCAGCCAAAGTCGGACTTTTCCCAGTTGATTGATTTGCACCATAGAAGTAGCTGTTTTCCGTTTTGAGTCTCAATGTAGGTCGACGTCTCGAAGCACGCTGCCATTTGATGACCATGTTCTATAGTGAAGACAGTGCACCCTGGTTCGAAAATGGCCCACAGGTACTTGAAGTCAACGACATTATTCTTCTTGTAGTCTTTGACCTTATTAATGATGTCCGTCACCTCAGGAGCAATGGCGTCATTCAATAGTTGCAAATGCTGTCGAGTTTCCTCGCCCAACTTCTCATCTTCGAGAGCAGATGTAAACCCGTCCCATCGGTGGACAAACGGACCAAATGGAGCGTCGATCTCCGTTCGCTCCAGCTCAAGGTTGCAATCAGGATATCCCGCAAAGACTTCGCTGAGCACCTCTTTGATCAACGGGCTCTGAATTACTATGCTGTGGATCTCCAGAGATCTTCTTGGATCCGTACTTTTCTCTGCAGGATGTTGTTGTCAGAAAGGGCTGTGTAAATGGGCATGACATACGACATGTAAAAGCTCACTTTTTCTGACAAGTATAGCGCACTGCATTGTCTCTTCATTTTCCGCCGCCTCTGCGATATTGTCCGGATACTCTTCCGACCAGATGAAGTCATCTTCTTCGTTATCCCAGCTTCCATAGAGGGTCTTTGACGTGCATTTTCTGCCGCATGCAATCTTGTCGCCAATCTCATTTTCTTCGGGCTCCTTTGAGTGTCCTTCGACATGCCCCAGTCGTAAGGCGGGAAATATAGACTCGAGGCTTTGTTCGGTGGCCATCGCGCCTCACAGATTGCTTGCGGTACCTCTTGACGTACTCAGATTTTCCAAAGGATTGCAAAGACTGATATTTACAGGCTTCTGAGGAGGAGGAAGCAAGCTTGCCAATGTCGAATTATGGCGACCGGAAAGTTTCGGCCGCTTATGAGTGAGACATATTAGCACCAGGCAGCACTTCAATCCGATGATACATCATGCATAGTTCCACATTTCCCAGCCCGTTGTCCAACAGAATCGTTGAGGAAGCTGCAGAAGGATGCGCGCCTAGCCACCACCCACGTCTAGGTGAGAACGGCGGATATCCCGGCAATTGGTCGCAAATACAACCCTGGTCAAGGCATTAGGCAAATCTGCTACTCGCGCTCTGCTGCGAAAACATTTTGTAGCTTGCGCAGCTTCAGCAGAGCACAATCACCGTCCTTGAGATTTCTGGTCAGCCCTTGCCGGTTATTCTAAACCCAACTTCCACCACACCTCCATTCTGCAAGTTTGTCCTCTCGGGAAAGCCGATCGATATGTTTCAACCCGCACCTGAACATCTCCAGGATGAATCCATGCCTTGGGTGAACGACTCAATGATATGGGTGGCAGATAGGCTATCAATACTATACTCGTCCGGGCTGCTTAAAGAAGCAGATGCCAGTCACACGGTACAGGACCCAAATGACGAGGAGCGGACGTTGACATACCCAATCAACGACATTCTTGGATCTATGCGTCGGCAGATTGAACATCATCCAACAAGTGCCCCTCCGAGAGACACGAATCCACCGCCAGAAGTGAAGCCTGTCGATGAGACGGCTCAAATCTGCGAAAGATGCGCCAGGCTTTCACTGGACCCTCTACCGAACCCAGTTGATATGCCCCCTCAAGATGCCGACCCTTCTTCCCTCATGAAAGTCAGATCGTCAACTTCCAAGGACCCTGTGGTGCCCACCCAGGAAAATGAAGATGATGAAGGCGGAGATGCCAAATCCAACAACTGCGCCGAATTGGAAGAGAGGACCGTGTCCGAATACAATAACGCCGGGTCCAAAGACGCCAATAGCAGAGCCGAAAGCAAAGAAGACGAGAAAGATGCACGGGTTCAGTGGTACTTTTGGATGGAAGGCGCTACAGACACCGCAAACGCGGTTGATATCCGAGCCGCGATGATCAACGAAGTACCAGACGAAGGCAGCACCCCATGCCACCGAAACACGATTGAGAGGAAGGTAGCCGACCTGGGTCGATTTCCAGACGACTTCGCAACTGCATCTTGCCCCCTCTGCAACGTATTCACGGCTGTGCGCACCAGGCTTGAAGTATCGACTCATGGTCACTCCGACTTGCCTTTCGAACTCAATGTTGTGTCGGCTACATACGTCAACTTTGAGACGACTGGAGAGACAGAGCATGGGAATAACATCGGGCCTCTATTGGCTGCCCGCCGGTTAAAAGACACAGCAATTTTGGCCATCGATCCGAAGCCGCCGCATGTGTATTATCCCGAGCAAGAAGGAATTTCTTTGCGCCAGCACTCCGGCTCCTCGGGGTACCTGTATCCTGTCATCCCTGTCAATGCAGGAAATCGCCGTTTCTCCGGGAGGCGAATCGCGACTGACACCATCGACTACGACATCGTGAAAGGTTGGTTGAATGCTTGTCGCACATACCACCCAACTGGATGTGGAAACCCGAACAAAAGATCCGCCAGAGACATCCCGGGATTCCGGGTAATGAACGTCTCGACAGAGGAAATAGTCTCTCTTCCGGAAGGCCAAGAATACGTCGCCCTAAGCTACGTCTGGGGCACAAAGGCCCCTGAGACCGGGTTTCCGAGAGTCGTCCAGGACGCATTCGTAGTCTGCAGGAACCTCGGCGTTGGTTACCTGTGGGTAGACAGGTATTGCATCGACCAAAGCGGCAACGCGCAACAGGATCCTGAGAAGAGAAAGGAGACGCAAAACCAGCTCGCCAACATGCACATCATCTACGAGGCGGCCGTGTTTGCCATCATCGCCTGCGCTGGGGAAGACGCCAATTTCGGCCTGCCGGGAGTAAGCACTCGGCCGCGGCTCCGGCAGCCGTCGGTCAAAATCGGAGAGATGCTCTACGTATCCTCTCTCCCGCCGCTCAGCAATCTCCTTGAGCACGCCAAGTGGACCGAACGGGGGTGGACATACCAAGAGGGCCTTCTCTCTACGCGGCGTCTCATATTCACCGAGTACCAGGTCTATTTTGAGTGCAACTTCTCACATTGTACGGAAGCCGTCTTTGCCCCGGATGACATCTTCTTCAAGTACGGCACAGCATTCAGGTATGGCAAGGATGGACCGACCTGGCCGCCCATGTATGGCGAAGCAGCGCAAAGCGTGCGCAACTTTCCCATGGCAATGAGCTTGAACAAGGGGCCGACGGTCTTTGCTTTGATCGAAGAGTACATGACCAGGTCTCTCACTTTTAGCAGCGACAACTTGAACGGGATGCTTGGTATACTCAGCCGAGGGTCAACAACGACACCGCCATTCGGACATTTCTGGGGTCTACCGATATTCACAACATTGCGCGTCTCCAGCGAGGCCATCTTCAATAACAAAGTGCACCAAACGGCTACCTTGGGGCTCCTCCAGGCTATGGACTGGAGCTTCAAGCACCCTGCGAAACGCAACCCGAAGTTTCCGAGCTGGTCCTGGGCGGGATGGAAAGGGCCACTGGAGCTCAGCTTCGATCGGCCTCAGAATGCCAAAATGAATGCGGGTGAGTTGGTTTTTCAGAGAAACCAAGAGGCTGTCCCGCCACTACCCGCCACCTTTTCCAACGTCAAAATTGAAGTAGAGGTCAATAACGAGGCCGGCTGTTGGCAACGGCTGCACTTCGATGAATTCTACGCCCACCATGGTTCGAAGTCCACCAGCCTCGTTCCCGAGATGCGGCAGTTTCTTTATCTCGAGGGCCTTGCAATGACCATTAAAATGTCTCACGGGCACATTGTGTCTTCGAAGGATCCTGCAGTTGCGACTATTCGCGATATGGATTTCGAGGACGAGGGCCACTTTTACTTTGAAGTTTTCTCGGATGAAAATCAGGCAATTTTTGGCTTCTTCACGCCGACTCTAGACGAGGAGAAGGGGGTCCTTCTGGACGCCGAATGGGATGCCCTTATCTTCAAGGATGATGGCGGAGGAGCTTTGCTCAAGGTTGAGGAGCTGGATAAGGAGATTGAGATTGGCTTCGGCGATTTGAATGAGCAAGGTACGGACAACTTATTACTCATGATGTTGCGACGGGTTGATGGCGAGGGTGGGCAGGATGCATATGAGAGGCTGGGTACCGCAAGGATCGCGATACCAAAGGTGAGAGAAACATCAAAAGCGCACCTCAAGGTAAAGCGGAAGAGTTTCAGGGTGCAATGATAGCCATCATTATGTAGTAACTTGAGAACTTTATTGTTTGTTTGAGACAATAAGATTCGTTGCCATTATGAAAGTTTAGTATTTCTCTAGAGACCGCCAATATTTTTCTAGGGCTAAACTCACTACGTCCTTTGGTTTTATATCCTACGTTACAGTTTTCATCGTCTTCGTCGTCCTCATCGTCTTGGCGACGGTATTATATTTGATTGAAAAGTTCATGGCGAGGTTTCTCACGTTTTACAAAGACATTCTAAATGGCATGTTGTTTCGTTGTACGCAATCGAGGCACTACAAAATCACCGCCGTTTAAGAATTTTTGAGGTTTACCGATAAGTAACCCGGTTTCCTTGCTTCAATACCATAATACCAATCATAGATGCTTCAGTAAACGCATGCTTGACTAGAATTTGCGCTCTGCGCTCCTCGTATACTAGGCCTGTCAACACTCAACTCCTGCCCCTCCTGAAGATATCTGGTTTGTATTTCTCCGAATATAATGCGGCTTCCGGTGGCGGCCCTGCACGGTCTGGGCGTGCATTCACCTCCTCATACGCCTGACCTCGCTTCTTTTCCAACGTACTCCTCAGCTTCGCAAACTCTGCATCGCTCCAGTACTGCTTGAAATAAACCTGCTTCGGCTTTCCGTTGACAGGCCGGCAGACGTCATCAACCCATATCTTCGCGTCGTAATCCTTGTGGAAATGCATGATGATGCCCCCGAGAGACTGCGACATCTCGAGGTCGACGACTGAGGAGGGCAGCTCCATCCTCACTGTGAAGGACTCTCCCTGTAGCACCTTCTTACTTCCCTCGATGCTTTGGCGGTAGCATTTGGCGAGGTCGCTGTCCGGGAACTCAATGTCGACCCTCAACGGCATGCGAGTGACGCGGATGAAAACGGTGAGGCGTCTTGTGTCCCCGGCCTTGGACATGATGTGAGGATATTGAAGGAGAGTATTTGAATGTGAAATTATAGAGGTATAGGCAAACGAGTGGTAGTGATGTGTGTGATGATCTAGCTAAGTGGGCTGCCTAGCTAGGAGGCTGGAAGAAGGCATTAGGGGGCCTTAGGCTGTATAGGCCACCTAGGGTACCTATAGGTAGGTGCTACTACACTACCCCTCAGGTTCTAAGGCTTAGTAGTAACTATTAATATATATAAAGTAGGTAAAACGCTAGAAATCTTATTAAAAACTAAAATACTTAAAACTAAGGAGTTTTTAAGTTTATATTAACTTAGTTAATCTCTAGTTAAACTACTAAGTAATCTCTATTTTCTGATTAGCTTAAAGCTTTAGATTAAACTAATCCTAGAGCTAGCTAATATTAATCTATATTATCCTTTAATCTATCTACTAATCTAAGTATTCTAATAAAATTATAGTATTTTTATGCTTTAAAAGACTTTATAAGGCTATTAGTAACTATTTTAGAGCTATTAATAAGGTAAAGCATAAAGGTCTTATTTATAAGTACTTCCTTAATAATCTATTTATATTAAACGTTAATATAGTAAGTATAAGCTTAGTTTAATAGATTTATAATATAAGAGTATATATTAATACTATTTATAAAAAATAAAATAGGAGTATTTATCTTAGTATTAAATATCTACTTAATAGATCTTTTAATCTATTTAAAGGTGAGGTTAGTAGGTATTAAGTTTATAAACTCTACTTTAGTTATACTAAGAGTGATAAATATCTACTTTTTAGTCTTTTAAGTAATAAGGGTATTACTAAAGAAGATAATATATCCTCTAGTAGAGATATAAAATAGCTAGTTATTAGTAAATAAGAAGTTTACTATATTATAAAGAACTAAGGTTTAATTTAGATTAGTTCTATTAATAATAATACTATAATAGAGGGTTCCTTAGAAGTAGTAAAAGAGGTATTTAGTAAAGTATAAATATATCTAAAATAAACCTCTATTAGCTTAGTAGAGCTTACTAATATAATAAGTAATATTAATATAAGTACTTTAAGTAAGCTAGTTAAAGTAGCTAGTCTTCTTAATATACTCTTTAGCCTTTATAATAATATATTTATTTTTATCCTATTAAATAGGAAGCTTTTTATGAGAAGGGAAGAGAGTCTTTATAAGCTATAAATCTTAGTAGCTAAATTAATAAAGGATAGCTTTAGTATACTTATACTATAAGAGGAAGATCTTCTTAGTTAAGATATTATATTTAATCTAGAAACTAAGGAACTATATAGCCTCACTAAGCTTTTTAAAGGTATATACTTTTTTAAGATTATTATAAATACTCTTAATATACTACTTATTAGGTATAGTAATAATATTATTATTAATATATATTAAGGTATAAGTATATTAATCCTTATTTATAAATAAATAGAGCTTATTATTAATAGGAATAAAGCTAATTTTATTTATCTTAATATAGATAAAATTAAACTACTAGAGGGGGGCTTTATATAGACTATAAAATACCTTCTTAAGAAGCTAGACTTTACTATTATTAGTACTAAAGCTAGTAAGCTAATAAATATAGATCTTAATATTATTAAGAATTAGTACTATGAGGAAGGTAGAATTAAAGTTATATATCTAATATTTAAATCCTTAAAGAGTAGTAATAGTAAGGAATAATTAAAGAGCTATAGCTATAGTAACTACTATATAAACTTCCTAAGAAGCTTAATCTCTACACTTAAAGTTACTATATATAACCTAATAAACTTTAAATTAAGTAATAATATTATTAATAGTAGTCTTAATATTAAAGACCTATTAGCTAGGAAGGACCTTAGCGTTATAAGGAAGGTAGATAAGTTTATAGACCTTTTTTATAATAAACTACTAGATCTTTTACTTATAGGCTTCTTTTTACTTAAGCTAGTAAGGATTATCTTTAGCTTACTTAAAGGTTTTTAGAATGCTATAGCTCTATAGAAGCGCTCTAGAGATAGTAATAGCAGTAAGGGTATTAAGAGAGTATTTAGGTATATTATTATATACCTAAATATTAGTAGTAATATATACCTTTTTGTTATAGTTATAGATACTAGAGAGCTGCTTATAGTAATTAGGAGGCTTAAGGTTACCTTAATAGGGTTTAATAGAGGTAGTCTTATTATATTACGTAGCTTTAGTAGCTTTATCTCTATAAGTTTGCTATCTATAAGTAAGGTTAATATTATTAAGTTCTTAGTTAATAATACTATAGAAGGACTTATTAGAGTTATTATTACTATTATAATACTTATTAGCCTTCTTATTATAGTTTATAATAACTATATTATCTTCTAAAAGGGACTATAAGGTTAAGTAAAATATAATTTTATCTAGAGGTAAGGTTATTAAGTCTAATCCTTCTATAGCTATATTAAGGGCGTTATTACTAGTACTTAAAGATATTAGTATTATAGCAGTAATCTCTAGAAATTTCTTAAGAGAATTAGAAGCGCTTATAGTTATACTACGCTAAATCTAGAGATCTAGCTTATTAAATAGTATATTATATTTTATATTATTAGTAATTAGTATATTATATATAGGTTAAAGAACTATATTTATTAGTCCTTTATAGAAGTAAATATTATAGTAGTAGATAACCTTCTTCTTTTCTAAGATATAGATATAGTAGATATAGCTATAGAGAGATATATATCTAATAAGATATCCCTTTATTATATAAACCTCTATCTTTTTAGAATAAGGAGGATAGTTAACACCTTTCTTATAGATATAAGTAGTATAACTAAAAGTGTAAAGATACTTAATATAAAGTGGTTTATAATTAGCAGTAAGGTTAAGTTTATAAGCTATAATCTTATAAAAGCTTATCTTACCCTTAATATCTTAAGGTAGAAGGTTAAGTACTTAAATAGTTAAATTAAGTGAGTAATCCTAAAGCTTTTTAAGTAAGTTAGTATTAATTAACTGCATATAAGCTACTTTAATAATAGTTCTTCTAATATACTTAATAGAGCTATTTATAGAAAGTATATTAGTAATAGTGAAGTTAATATAAGTATTAGTAAAGTATAGATTATAAAAAACCTTCTTAAACTCTAGAGTATTATTATAAACTTAGGTTTTAATATTAAAACTAGTTATATTAGTAAAAACATTATAGAAGTTCTTAATAGTATTATAAACGACTTTATAGTAATAATTAAGTATAAGAATAAGCTAGTGATATCTGCTATACTTATTGAGAAAATATAGGGCGTAGCGCTTACTAGTTATTAATAGAGGCTTAACTTTAATAAGGTTGAGATATATCTCTTCTCTAATCTAAGTGAGAGGTAGAGGAGAATTATAGCTAACGATTTCTATTAACTTAGCTAGATAGTATACCTTATAGTAGAAGTTCTCTATCTCCTCCTTACTAAATATAATACCTATATAGCAGTAAGCCTTAATAACTTTAAATAGATAAATATAAATTAAGTGATAATATATTATCTTAAGAGTTAGCTTAAGGTTATAGTGAATACTAATAAGAGTGATAGCAATATTAATAGGTATATTAGAAGTTATATAAGTCTAGAGAACTATAATATCTATAATCTATTTAACCTTACTAATAGGGTGAGTATTATCTATATATATAAGGCTACTAAACTTATAGTTATAATTAATATTTACCTTATAAAGTTTACTAGAGCTAAGTAAGTTAGTAAGACTTAGTAAACTATACTTAATATCATTAATAGTTTAGTTAATTATCTTAAATAGGTTAAGAGGATTATAAGTCTAAAAGAATATAGTATTAACACTAAGGGGATAGATATTATTTCTATTAGTAGCTATAAAGGGAAGTAGGTTATTATAAAGAGTATATTTTATGAAGTGCTCTATATTGCAGAAGAGATAACTAAAGCATTTAGAGTTAATAATAATATTATTATAATAGATTATATTAATATATAACATTCTTTTATAATAATAATAATAATATAAGAATAATAATAACGC